>NW_025537755.1:0-28089 GCF_020615455.1 Coregonus clupeaformis | reverse complement strand
AGTTACATGCAGTTACAGAGCTACAGAGTTACAGAGTTACAGAGTTACAGAGTTACAGAGTTACAGCAGTTACAGCAGTTACAGAGTTACAGAGTTACAGAGTTACAGGAGTTACAGAGTTACAAAGAAGTTACAGAGTTACAGAGTTACAGAGTTACAGAGCTACAGAGTTACAGAGCTACAGCAGTTACAGAGTTACAGAGTTACAGAGTTACAATTACAGCAGCTACAGCAGTTACAGAGTTACAGAGTTGCTAGAGCAACAGAGTTACAGAGTTACAGCAGTTACAGAGTTACAGAGCTACAGAGTTACAGAGCTACAGAGTTACAGGAGTTACAGAGTTACAGAGTTACAGAGTTACAGAGTGGAGTTACAGAGTTGAAGAGCTGAGTTACAGAGCTACAGAGTTACATGAGTTATAGAACAACAGCAGTTACAGAGTTACAGAGTTACAGAGCTACAGAGTTACAGAGTTACAGAGTTACAGAGTTACAGCAGTTACAGGAGTTTGACAGAGTTATTGCAGTGAGTTATAGAGTTGGTTGTGTTACAGAGTTACAGAGGTTACAGAGTTACAGAGCTACAGAGTTACAGAGTTACAGAGTTACAGAGTTACAGAGTTGGTGGAGCTACAGAGTTACAGAGTTACAGAGTTACAGAGTTACAGCAGTTACAGAGTTATTAGAGCGTTAGGAGTTGGGCAGCAGTTATAGAGTTATAGACACAGAGTTACAGAGTTACAGAGTTACAGCAGTTACAGAGTTACAGAGTTACAGAGTTACAGAGTTACAGAGCTGCCAGAGCACAGACACAGAGTTACAGTGAGTTACCAGAGTTATGAGCTACAGAGTTACAGAGTTACAGAGTTGGCAGAGTTACAGAGTTACAGCAGTTACAGAGTTACAGAGTTACAGAGTTACAGAGTTACAGAGTTACAGAGGTTACAGCAGTTACAGAGCCAGAGCCAGAGCTTAGCAGAGCTACAGAGCTACAGAGTTGCTAGAGTTACAGAGTTACAGAGCCACAGAGCTAAAGAGCTACAGAATTACAGAGTTACAGAGCTTGACAGAGTTACAGCAGTTACAGAGTTACAGCAGCTACAGGAGCTACAGAGTTACAGGAGTTACAGAGTTACAGAGCCACAGAGCCACAGAGTTACAGAGTTAAAGTAGAGCTACAGTAGCGCAGTGAGAGTTACAGATACAGAGTTACAGGAGCTACAGAGTTACAGAGCTACAGAGTTACAGGAGTTACAGTAGTTACAGAGCTACAGAGTTACAGAGTTACAGAGCCACAGAGTTACAGAGTTACAGAGCTACAGAGTTACAGAGTTACAGAGTTGTTGTTAAAGTTACAGAGCCAGAGCAACAGAGTTACAGAGCCACAGAGTTACAGAGCCACAGGAGTTACAGAGTTACAGAGCTACAGAGTTACAGAGTTACAGAGTTAAGAGTTACAGAGTTACAGAGTTACATGAGCTACAGAGTTACAGAGTTACAGCAGTTACAGAGCTAGCTAGACACAGAGTTACAGGAGCTACAGCAGTTACAGAGCTACAGAGCTACAGAGCTACAGAGTTATGAGTTATTATGAGCTACAGAGCTACAGGAGTTACAAACTGCAGATTTACAGACCACAGGAGCTACAGAGTTACAGAGCTACAGCAGTGAGCTACATTGTAGTTACAGAGTTACAGAGCTGCTTTGAGTTACAGAGTTACAGATTTACATTGATCTACAGAGTTACAGCATTACAGAGTTACACAGACGTTAAAGGGTTCACAGAGCTACAGAGTTGCACAGGAGCTACAGAGATTGGCAGCCCAGTTACTGAAGCTGCTGTGAGTTACAGAGCTAGATTTCGGCAGAGTTACAGAAGTTACAGCAGTTACAGAGTTACAGAGCTTTACAGAGTTACAGAGTTACAGCAGTTACAGAGGAGTTACAGAGTTACAGCAGTTACAGAGCTACAGGAGTTGCTATGGAGTTACAGAGCTACAGAGTTGCGAGTTACAGAGTTACAGAGTTACAGAGTTACAGAGTTACAGCAGTTACAGAGCTACAGAGTTGCAGAGTTACAGGAGCTACAGAGTTACAAGAGTTACAGAGCTACAGAGTTACAGAGTTAGCAGAGTTACAGAGTTTACAGCAGTTACAGAGTTACAGAGCTACAGAGTTACAGAGTTACAGAGACAGAGTTACAGAGTTACAGAGCTGCCAGAGTTACAGCAGTTACAGAGTTACAGAGTTACAGAGGTTACAAAGAGTTACAGAGTTACAGAGCTACAGAGTTACAGGCAGTTACAGAGCTACAGAGTTACAGAGTTACAGAGCTACAGAGTTACGAGTTACGGTAGCTACAGTTAGTTACAGAGTTACAGTTAGTTACAGAGTTACAGCAGTTAGCAGAGTTACAGAGCTCAGAGTTGCAGAGTTACAGAGTTACAGGTTAAGTTGCAAAGCTACAGAGTTACAGCAGTTACAGAGTTACAGGAGTTACAGGTCAGTTACAGAGTTGAGCAGAGTTACAGAGTTACAGAGTTACAGAGTTACAGAGTTTTACAGAGTTCAGCAGTTACAGAGTTACAGAGTTACAGAGTTACAGGAGTTACAGAGTTACAGAGTTACAGACTTACAGCAAAGTTACAGAGCTACAGAGTTACAGAGTTACAGAGCTACAGAGTTACAGCAGTTGACTACAGAGTTACAGAGTTACAGAAGCTACAGTCAGTTACAGCAGTTACAGAGTTACAAAGGAGCTACAAGGAGTTCGCTACAGAGTTACAGAGTTACAGCAGTTACAGAGCTACAGAGTTACAGAGTTACAGAGCTACAGAGTTACAGAGTTACAGAGTTACAGAGCTACAAGGAGCTACAGAGTTACAGAGTTACAGCAGGTTACAGAGCTACAGAGCTACAGAGTTACAGCAGTTACAGAGCTACAGAGTTACAGAGCGCCACAGAGCTACAGAGTTACAGAGTTACAGAGCTACAGCAGTTACAGAGCTACAGAGCTACGAAGTTACAGAGTTACAGAGCGTTACAGCAGTTACAGAGCTACAGAGTTACAGAGCTACAGAGTTACAGAGTTACAGAGTTACAGAGCTACAGAGCTACAGAGTTACAGAGTTGCACAGCAGTTACAGAGTTACAGAGTTACAGAGTTACAGAGTTACAGAGCTACAGCGTTACAGCGTTACAGAGTTACAGAGTTACAGAGTTACAGAGCTACAGAGTTCACAGAGAGTTACAGAGCTACAGCGTTAGACAGCGTTACTGAGCTACAGAGTTACAGAGCTACAGAGTTACAGAGTTGTTACAGAGTTACAGAGTTACAGCAGTTACAGAGTTACAGAGTTACAGAGCTACAGAGTTACAGAGTTACAGAGTTACAGAGCTACAGAGGTTACAGAGTTACAGAGCTACAGAGTTACAGAGTTACAGAGTTACAGAGTTACAGCAGTTACAGAGTTACAGAGCTACAGAGTTACAGCAGTTACAGAGTTACAGAGCTACAGAGCTACAGAGCTACAGAGTTACTGAGCTACAGAGTTACAGAGTTACAGCAGTTACAGAGTTACAGATTACAGAGTTACAGAGGCTACAGAATTACAGAGCTACAGATTACAGAGTTACAGAGGAGCTACAGAGCTACATAGTTACAGAGTTACAGAGCTACAGAGCTACAGAGTTACAGAGTTACAGAGATACAGAGTTACAGAGCTACAGAGTTACAGAGTTACAGAGTTACAGCAGTTACAGCAGTTACAGATTTACAGCAGTTACAGCAGTTACAGCAGTTACAGAGTTACAGAGTTACAGAGTTACAGAGCTTCAGAGTTACAGAGTTACAGAGTTACAGAGTTACAGAGCTGAGTTACAGAGTTACAGCAGTTACAGCAGTTACAGAGCTACAGGAGTTACAGAGCTACAGAGCTAGCAGAGTTACAGAGCTACAGAGTTACAGAGTTACAGAGCTACAGAGTTACAGAGCTACAGAGTTACAGAGTTACAGAGTTACAGAGCTACAGGCAGGAGTTACAGAGCTACAGAGTTACAGAGTTACAGCAGTTACAGAGTTACAGAGCTACAGAGTTACAGAGCTACAGAGTTGCTTACAGAGTTACAGAGTTACAGAGAGCTACGGAGCTACGAGACTACGAGTTACAGAGCTACAGAGCTACAGAGCTACAGAGTTACAGAGTTACAGCAGTTACAGAGCCACAGAGTTACAGAGTTACAGAGTTACGAGAGTTACAGAGTTACAGAGCTACAGAGCTACAGAGTTACAGAGACTACAGAGTTACAGAGCTACAGAGCTACAGAGTTACAGAGCTACAGAGTTACAGAGTTACAGAGTTACAGAGTTACAGAGCTACATAGTTACAGAGTTACAGAGTTACATATCTACAGAGTTACAGAGTTACAGAGTTACAAAGAGCTACAGAGTTACAAGAGCTACAGAGTTACAGAGCTACAGAGTTACAGCAGTTACAGAGCTACAGAGTTACAGAGCTACAGAGCTAGCAGAGTTACAGAGTTACAGCAGTTACAGAGTTACAGAGCTACAGAGTTACAGGAGTTACAGCAGTTACAGAGTTACAGAGTTACAGCAGTTACAGAGCTACAGAGTTACAGAGTTACAGAGCTACAGAGTTACAGAGTTACAGAGTTACAGAGTTACAGAGTTACAGGTTACGCAGTTACAGAGCTACAGAGTTACAGAGTTACAGAGCTACAGAGTTACAGAGTTACAGAGTTACAGAGCTACAGAGTTACAGAGTTACAGAGTTACAGAGTTACAGAGTTACAGCAGTTACAGAGTTACAGAGCTACAGAGTTACAGAGAGTTACAGAGTTACAGGAGTTACAGAGCTACAGGAGTTACAGCAGTTACAGAGTTACAGAGTTACAGAGTTACAAAGTTACAGAGTTACAGAGCTACAGAGTTACAGCAGTTACAGAGCTACAGAGTTACAGTAGTTACAGAGCGAGTTACAGAGTTACAGAGTTACAGAGCTACAGAGTTACAGGAGTTACAGAGTTACAGAGTTACAGGAGTTACAGCAGTTACAGAGTTACAGAGTTACAGTAGTTACAGAGTTACAGTAGTTACAGAGTTACAGAGCTACAGAGTTACAGCAGTTACAGAGTTACAGAGTTACAGAGTTACAGCAGTTACAGAGTTACAGAGTTACAGAGTTACAGGAGTTACAGAGTTACAGAGCTACAGAGTTACAGAGTTATCAGCAGTTACAACTACAGAGTTACAGAGTTACAGAGCTACAGAGTTACAGCAGTTACAGAGTTACAGAGTTACAGAGCTACAGAGTTACAGAGTTACAGAGTTACAGAGTTACAGAGTTACAGAGCTACAGAGCTACAGAGTTACAGAGTTACAGCAGTTACAGAGCTACAGAGTTACAGAGTTACAGAGCTACAGAGTTACAGAGTTACAGAGTTACAGAGCTACAGAGCTACAGAGTTACAGAGTTACAGCAGTTACAGAGCTACAGAGCTACAGAGTTACAGCAGTTACAGAGCTACAGAGTTACAGAGCTACAGAGCTACAGAGTTACAGAGTTACAGAGCTACAGCAGTTACAGAGCTACAGAGCTACAGAGTTACAGAGTTACAGAGTTACAGCAGTTACAGAGCTACAGAGTTACAGAGCTACAGAGTTACAGAGTTACAGAGTTACAGAGCTACAGAGCTACAGAGTTACAGAGTTACAGCAGTTACAGAGTTACAGAGTTACAGAGTTACAGAGTTACAGAGCTACAGCGTTACAGCGTTACAGAGTTACAGAGTTACAGAGTTACAGAGCTACAGAGTTACAGAGTTACAGAGCTACAGCGTTACAGCGTTACTGAGCTACAGAGTTACAGAGCTACAGAGTTACAGAGTTACAGAGTTACAGAGTTACAGAGTTACAGCAGTTACAGAGTTACAGAGTTACAGAGCTACAGAGTTACAGAGTTACAGAGTTACAGAGCTACAGAGTTACAGAGTTACAGAGCTACAGAGTTACAGAGTTACAGAGTTACAGAGTTACAGCAGTTACAGAGTTACAGAGCTACAGAGTTACAGCAGTTACAGAGTTACAGAGCTACAGAGCTACAGAGCTACAGAGTTACTGAGTTACAGAGTTACAGAGTTACAGAGCTACAGAGTTACAGCAGTTACAGAGTTACAGAGTTACAGAGTTACAGAGTTACAGCAGTTACAGAGCTACAGAGTTACAGAGTTACAGAGTTACAGAGTTACAGAGTTACAGAGTTACAGCAGTTACAGAGTTACAGAGTTACAGAGTTACAGAGTTACAGAGTTACAGAGCTACAGAGTTACAGCAGTTACAGAGCTACAGAGTTACAGAGTTACAGAGCTACAGAGTTACAGCAGTTACAGAGTTACAGAGTTACAGAGTTACAGAGTTACAGAGTTACAGCAGTTACAGAGTTACAGAGTTACAGAGTTACAGAGTTACAGAGTTACAGAGCTACAGAGTTACAGAGTTACAGCAGTTACAGAGCTACAGAGTTACAGAGCTACAGAGTTACAGAGTTACAGCAGTTACAGAGCTACAGA
This sequence comes from Coregonus clupeaformis, assembly GCF_020615455.1. Lineage (NCBI taxonomy): Eukaryota > Metazoa > Chordata > Actinopteri > Salmoniformes > Salmonidae > Coregonus > Coregonus clupeaformis. Next base: position 21,501 of record NW_025537755.1, on the reverse strand, counting down.
GTTACAGAGTTACAGAGTTACAGAGTTACAGAGCTACAGAGTTACAGAGTTACAGCAGTTACAGAGCTACAGAGTTACAGAGCTACAGAGCTACAGAGTTACAGAGCTACAGAGTTACAGAGTTACAGAGCTACAGAGTTACAGAGCTACAGAGTTACAGAGTTACAGAGTTACAGAGTTACAGAGCTACAGAGTTACAGAGCTACAGAGTTACAGAGTTACAGCAGTTACAGAGTTACAGAGCTACAGAGTTACAGAGCTACAGAGTTACAGAGTTACAGAGTTACAGAGTTACAGAGCTACAGAGCTACAGAGTTACAGAGCTACAGAGCTACAGAGCTACAGAGTTACAGAGTTACAGCAGTTACAGAGCTACAGAGTTACAGAGTTACAGAGTTACAGAGTTACAGAGTTACAGAGCTACAGAGCTACAGAGTTACAGAGCTACAGAGTTACAGAGCTACAGAGCTACAGAGTTACAGAGCTACAGAGTTACAGAGTTACAGAGTTACAGAGTTACAGAGCTACAGAGTTACAGAGTTACAGAGTTACAGAGCTACAGAGTTACAGAGTTACAGAGTTACAGAGTTACAGAGTTACAGAGCTACAGAGCTACAGAGTTACAGAGTTACAGAGCTACAGAGCTACAGAGTTACAGAGCTACAGAGTTACAGAGTTACAGAGTTACAGAGTTACAGAGCTACAGAGTTACAGAGTTACAGAGTTACAGAGCTACAGAGTTACAGAGCTACAGAGTTACAGAGCTACAGAGTTACAGCAGTTACAGAGCTACAGAGTTACAGAGTTACAGAGCTACAGAGTTACAGAGTTACAGAGTTACAGAGTTACAGAAGTTACAGAGTTACAGAGCTACAGAGCTAAAGAGTTACAGAGCTACAGAGTTACAGAGTTACAGAGTTACAGAGCTACAGAGCTACAGAGTTACAGAGTTACAGAGCTACAGAGCTACAGAGTTACAGCAGTTACAGAGCTACAGAGCTACAACAACATTGTGCAATGTCTGGAAAACCCCTGCTCTAGTACAAAACCAACCAACCCAGTGTCACTCCTGTCCTTGGCCACTAGGGGTCACTCTCGCCTTACCTACTAGATCACTGATGGACTCCATCTCTGCCTCCCTACCTCCCTACCTCCCTCCCTACCTCCCTCCCTACCTCCCTCCCTCCCTCCCTACCTACCTCCCTCACCTACCTACCTACCTACTGCCTACCTACCTACCTACCTACCTACCTAACTACCTACCTACCTCACCCTCCACCCACCTCTACCTACCTACCTACCTCACTACCTACCTCACTACCTACCTACCTCACTACCTACCTACCTACCTACCTACCTACCTACAAAAGAGACACTATTCCTTTATTCTCTCATTCTCTCTATCCCCGGGATGACCAAACTAACGGCGGTAGAAAGAAAGGCAATGTGGACCCAATCAAAGCTGAGGAGAGGCCAGCCACCTCTTCCTGTGATTCACAGCACACTGAGGAGCGGGGTGAAACTGTGTGTGTGTGTGTGTGTGTTCCTGGACTTCAGCTACAGCAGTGTGAGGCTCAGCCAGCAGACATCAGGCATCAGGCATCAGGCATCAATTTCAGGCATCGGGCTTCAGGCATCAGATATCAGACATCAGGCATCATGCATCAGGGATCAGGCATCAGGCATCAGGGACATCAATATTATATGACAGCAAACCTAACAGAACAGTTTTCTCACAACCAAATCCACTGTCTGGAAACCACTGCTGTAAGCTACTGTCAGACACACAGGGAGGATGTCATGTTTGTGTGCAGATGAGAGGGAGGGAAGGAGAGAGAGAGAGAGAGAGAGAGAGAGAGAGAGAGAGAGAGAGAGAGGGAGGGAGAGAGAAGAGAGAGAGAGAGAGAGAGAGAGAGAGAGAGAGAGAGAGAGAGAGAGAGAGAGAGAGAGAGAGAGAGAGAGCAGAGACAGAGAGAGAGGAGAGAGAGAGAGAGAGAGAGAGAGAGAGAGAGAGAGAGAGAGAGAGAGAGAGAGAGAGAGAGAGAGAGAGAGAGAGAGAGAGAAAGAGACAGAGAGGGAGAGAGAGGGAGAGAGAGGGAGAGAGAGACAGAGACAGAGACAGAGAGAGAGAGAGAGAGAGAGAGAGAGAGAGAGAGAGAGAGAGAGAGAGAGAGAAGAGAGAGAGGAGAGAAAGAGAGAGAGAGAGAGAGAGAGAGAGAGAGAGAGAGAGAGAGAGAGAGAGAGAGAGAGAGAGAGAGAGAGACAGAGAGAGAGACAGAGAGAGAGAGAGAGAGAGAGAGAGAGAGAGAGAGAGAGAGAGAGAGAGAGAGAGAGAGAGAGAGAGAGAGAGAGAGAGAGCAGAGACAGAGACAGAGAGAGAGAGAGAGAGAGAGAGAGAGAGAGAGAGAGAGAGAGAGAGAGAGAGAGAGAGGAGGAGAGAGAGAGAGAGAGAGAGAGAGAGAGAGAGAGAGAGAGAGAGAGAGAGAGAGAGAGAGAGAGAGAGAGAGAGAGGGAGAGAGGAGACGGAGAGAAAGAGGAAGAGGGGAGAGAGAAGACAGAGACAGAGACAGAGAGAGAGAGGAGAGAGAGAGAGAGAGAGAGAGAGAGAGAGAGAGAGAGAGAGAGAGAGAGAGAGAGAGAGAGAGAGAGCGAGAGAGGGAGAGAGAGAGAGAGGGAGAGAGAGACAGAGAGAGAGAGGGAGAGAGAGACAGAGAGACAGAGAGACAGAGACTGATTTATTTCAGTTTTTTTTGTTTTTAGAATGAGATAAACACTCGAATCTAAAAATAATTCAAGGCAAGAAGTGATGAACAACAACTCTATTAAATCAGAATAGAAAAAAAAGTAACTTTGCGCCTCAAATTAAGAAGTTGACTCTCACTAGCTAGCTACACAACAAAAACCTAGCCAGCAGGCTAACAAGCCAGCCAGAAAATTGAGCTAGGACAAACCTAGCAAGGGGAGTTAATACAACTACATCAAACGACCAAACTGAGTGAGTAAATCAAAAAGAAGCACGGACTCCAACTTTAAACATATCTTCTGTTTTTGTGTGTGAAGATTTTTCACTCTTTTTGCTGGTTTTTGAGCTAAACAGGAGCTAGCTAGCAACAGCAGCAGACAAACAAAACTGGTTGCCATAGCAACGGTGCAGCAGAACAGAGCAGCAGCAGCAGTAGTAGCAGAGCCCACAGGCACCATGTCCCCACTTCCCCTCAGCGCTGAGTCCATTTTCTACCCTCCAGAGGCCAAAAATGACACAACAAGGAAAGCTTTTAAACAGAATCTACTAAAGGGGAGGCCAGAAACCCTTTTCACAGACCTCTACAAAAAAAAACGGTGATGTGAGTAATCTCATCTTTCTCACTGACCAGCCAAATGCATGGCGCTCAGCAGTCTGCTCTCACTACCCATCCGTAAAGAAAGAGGGAATCTGTAATGGGTGGAAGCTGAAAGTGAAAGAGACAGATGACCCTGACAGCACCATGATAACAATCAACCTCTACAAGACTGGGACTGTCATGGTGCAAGGTAACCTTAGGCTGTTTGAAACAGACTTTCAGACCATTAAGGAGAGAGCAGAGAGAGAGAAGGACACCACCAGTGACATGCCTCCCACAAGACAAACTCCACCAGCACCACCCTCACCCCCACTATCCCCCACCCAAAAAGGCACATCCAGCACCTCTCTTCCCACCATAGTGGAGGACACGCCACAGGAGGAGAGCGACCCCCTCAGTGCAGAGCAGGCTCAGGCCCTCCTCACCACCATAGCTGCCATGAGGGATCAGTTCACCACACTGGAGGGAGAGGTGGTCCTGCTCAGGGAGAGTGTGAGCAAACAGCAACCAGACATCCACACCTTAGAGGAGCTCCTAACCAAGGTGCGGACAGAGCAGGACAGCAGCCTTGCAACACAGTTGAAAGAAGTTCAGCAAGAGAGAGACCGGACTCAAGAGAGAGCTGGCTGATCTAACAAAGGAGGTGAGAGAGACTCCAAAAAGACAGGCAGAGCAGTAATAACGAGCTGACAACACTAAGAGAGGGAGCTGCAGGAGAGAAAGAGAACAGAAGACAGACTGCAGGAGCAGCTAGATCACCACTCTATCACCTGCCATCACACAGCAGAGGAGCCCACCTCAACCAGCCAGGCCTCCCCAGCCCTGCCGGCTGCATGCCTCCCCCCCAGCCCCCAGAACAGCCTCCCACTGACAGCGGCACCGGCACAGACCAGCCACACCCCAGCTCCAACACCCACCAGCCCCAACTCTACCCCCTCCAGTCCAGAAGAAACACTGGCTGAGATTGTCCTGTTGATGGACTCAAATGGGAAGTTTGTTCAGGAGAATAAACTTTTCCCTAGACACAAACGAGGTGTGGTGCCCAACAACGCAGAGAGTGCCATGGCGCTGCTTGATAAGGCCCAGCTTGGGTCGCCAAGCCACATAATCATACACACCGGAAGCAACGACCTGCGTGCTCAGCAGGAGAGTGGCGACTTCACTACGGGGAGTGATTGAGAAGGCCTCTGCAATCTTCCCCAACTCAAGGATCGTGGTGTCAACCCTTCTACAGAGGAAGGACTTCCACCCTGCCACAATCCAAAGAATAAACGCCAGCCTCTCCCGGGACTGTGCCCTCGACCCAATGTACACCTGGCCCACCATCCCACCCTCGATCTTGACTGTCTCTATGACCATGTTCACCTGTACAGGGAGACAGTCCCCATCCTTGCTAAGACTCTCAAGGACGTCGCTAAACCGCATCCCGACCTCTCCACCCAGGAACAGCGGAGCAATCTCCACCCCCCGAGATCACCGAGACAACACCCCGGACCAGTACCCTGGACCCCCAGCCACGGCCACAGCACCACCAACCTCAATGCCCACCACATCCAGCGCAGCACAGACCACCCCAGCCCAGCTTCAGACCCACCCAGACGAGGCCTAACACACCCCTCCCCCCCACCACAGACCCACACCTGGAGGAGCCACAGCCCGGCAGACAGAGCTATGCACAAGCTGTGAGAGGAGCAACTGGTCCAGCTCCCACCAACGAAATGAGTGACATCAAACAAATGCTGAATCTACTATGCTCACATGTGATAGGCCGATGGTCATGGTAAGATGAGCACAAGAACTCCACCATCCCTCACACTACATCCACCCAAGTGGCATGACACAAATACTATCTTAAATGATAAACAAATCACATTTGCATAATAAGAGTTTACCTTCATTGAAAAATCCTATTTTAATAGTTCTTGTTGGATTGTGAGTGTTTATCTCATTTTGAATGTAAAGAAAAACAGTTATGAAGTCTTTTCACGTTGCATGTTGGAATTTACAAGGCTTGAAGTCCCTCTGCTTTTTGGGCTAAAGAGCAGAAACCCAGACTTCCTTAAAGAAATTGATGATGTTGATATTGTAGTACTACAGGAAACATGGTGCAGAGGTGATGTTTCCACTGGCTGTCCACTAGGTTATAGGGAGATAATCGTACCATCCACCAAATTAAAAGGAATCACACAGGGCAGAGACTCAGGGGGAATGCTAATATGGTATAAATCTGAACTAACTAATTCAATCGAATTGATCAAAACAGGAGAATTCTTTATCTGGCTAAAAATCAACAAGGAGGCTATCTTAACAGATATCAACGTCTTCCTCTGTGCCACATACATTCCCCCCTCAGAGTCACCCTACTTCAATGAAGAGAGTTTCTCCATTCTAGAGGGGGAGATTAGTCACTTTCAGGCCCAAGGCAATGTGCTGGTCTGTGGAGACCTGAATGCTAGAACAGCAGAAGAACTAGACACTATTAACAGTCATGGGGACAAACACCTACCGGGAAGCAACAACCTTTCCCTCCCCCACATACCCCCAGAAACAACTATGACAAAGTGAAAAACAAAATGGAGTACAGCTCCTGAAGCTCTGTCGAACACTGGGTCTGTACATAGTCAATGGTAGGTTAAGAGGGGACTCTTTTGGTAGGTCGACCACCTACAGCTCATCCCTTGGCAGCAGTACTGTAGACTACTTCATCACAGACCTTAACCCAGAGTCTCTCAGAGCCTTCACAGTCAGCCCACTAACACCTCTCTCTGACCACAGTAAAATCACAGTGTATCTGAAAAGAGCAGAACCCAACCATGAAGCATCACGGCCCAATAAATTACATGGTACTAAACAGACCTATAGATGGAGTGCAAACAGTACAGAAATCTACCAAAAAGCAATTAGTAGCCAAAAAATACAATCTCTCCTGGACAACTTTTTAGCCTTAACATTCTCCTACACCAATGAAGGTATACATTTGGCCGTTTGGAACATAAACTTTATATTTGACAAATTAGCCTCCTTGGCTAATCTTAAGAAACATAAGAGCAAACCAAAAATAATAGATCATGAAAAATGGTTTGATAATGATTGCAAAAATCTAAGAAAGTCATTGAGAAATATATCTAATCATAAACACAGAGACCCAGACAACAAAAATATACGTCTTCAATATGGGGAAACACTGAAGCAATACAAACACACCCTAAGAACAAAAGGAACAGCACATTAGAAATCAGCTGGATGTGATTGAGGAATCCATAGGAATCAAACCACTTCTGGGAGAATTGGAATAAATTAAACAAACCTCATAATGAGGAATTGGCTATCCAAAATGGGGATATGTGGAGAAATCACTTTCTGCAAACCTCTACAGCAATATAACAAAGAGCCCAGAACAACAAGATATACAAGAAAAATTACAAATCCTTGAATCAGCAGTCAAAGACTATCAGAATCCTGTGGATACCCCAATTACAGAACAAGAATTATTGGAAAAACTTTGCACTCTCCAACCCAAAAAGGCCTGTGGTGCTGATGGTATTTTAAATGAAATGATCAAATACACAGACCACAAATTCAAATTGGCTATACTCAAACTCTTCAACATTATCCTAACTGCAGGTATTTTCCCCGATATTTGGAACCAAGGATTGATCACACCAATTCATAAAAATGGAGACAAATTTGACCCAAATAATTACAGAGGAATTTGCGTTAACAGCAACAGGGGAAAAATTCTCTGCAGTATCATAAACAGCAGACTACATAATTTCCTTGATGAACACAACGTCCTAAGCAGAAGCCAGATTGGATTTGTAAAAAAATTATCGTACAACAGACCACATTTACACCCTCCAGACTCTAATTGACAAACAAGTAAATCAAAACAAAGGCAAAATCTACTCGTGTTTTGTAGACTTCAAGAAAGCATTTGATTCAATTTGGCACGAAGGTCTTTTTTTACAAACTAATAGAAAGTGGTATTGGAGGAAAACATATGATGTTATTTAATCAATGTACACTAAAAACAAATGTGCGATTAAAATCGGCAACAAGCAAACAGACTTCTTCTCTCAGGGACGTGGAGTGAAACAGGGCTGCCCAATAAGTCCAACACTATTTAACATCTACATTAACGAATTGGCAAAAACATTAGAAGAATCGTCAGCACCTGGTCTCACCCTACACAACACTGAAATCAAGTGTCTGCTGTACGCAGATGACCTGGTGCTACTGTCTCCCACTAAGGAGGGGTTACAGAAGCATCTAGATCATCTGCACAGATTCTGTCAGACCTGGGCCCTGACCGTTAATCTAAAAAAACCGAATATAATGATATTCCAAAAAAGGCCAGGAAATCAGGATGACAAATATAAATTCTATTTGGACACAGTTCTATTAGAACACACCAAAAATTACACATATCTAGGACTAAATATCAGCAACACAGGTAGCTTTCACATGGCTGTGAATGAGCTGAGAGACAAAGCAAGAAGAGCATTCTATGCCATTAAAATGAATATTACAATCGAAATTCCAATTAGAATCTGGCTCAACATTTTCCAATCAGTTATAGAACCAATTGCTCTATATGGCAGCGAAGTATGGGGTCCGGCTCTCTAATACTGAATTTACCAAATGGGACAAACATCCAATCGAAATACTGCATGCAGAGTTTTGCAAGACTGTATTGCAAGTGCAAAGAAAAACTCCAAATAACGCATGTAGAGCAGAATTGGGCCAATACCCCTCCTTATTCGAATAGAAAAAAGAGCCATCAAATTTTACAACCATCTAAAACAAGTGACCCCAAAACATTCCATCACACAGCTCTACTATGTCAAGAGATGAAACAAGAGAAGAGTCCCCTCAGCCAGCTGGTTCTGAGGCTCAGCTCACTAACCAAAACCAACCTCATAGAGCCTCAGGACAGCACTCAGAAAATCTGGCCCAACCAAATCATCACAAAGCAAAAGAAAAATATATCACCTATTGGAAAGACACCACAAAAAATCAAAGTAAACTTCAATGCTATTTGGCTCTAAACAGACAGTACATGGTGGCAGACTATCTGACCACTGTGACTGATAGAAAACTGAGAAAAACACTGACTAGGTACAGACTCAGTGAGCACAGTCTGGCTATAGAGACCGGTCGTCACAGGCAAACCTGGCTGCCCAGAGAGGACAGGCTGTGCTCACTCTGCCCCCGGGGGAGAGGTAGAGACAGAGCTACATTTCCTATTACACTGTGACAAATACTCAGACCTAAGAGAATCTTTCTTTCCCAAAATTATCATTCAGTACAACGAATTTGAAACTATAAAAGAGGAAGAAAAAATCAAATATTTATTGGGTGAAAAGCCAAAATGTGCAATTTTGGCAGCAAATATGTGTCCTCCTGCCACAACCTGAGGACAGCCAGTGAAAATTGTAATGTAATGTCAATAATATTTCCTGTTTTGTTTTGGCTTTCATAGCATGTAATATGTCTGCTCAGTCATGTTGAGATTGGTCGACTACTATTGCTTTAATGTATTGTTATTCTCATTAATATTGTTGTTGTAGTTGCTGTTAATGGTAATCCCATTTCCACTACTACTATTATTATTGCTGTTGGTCCCACCATTTTTGTTATATGTATACTTTGACAATGTAAGTAATTTTACTTGCCATGTCAATAAAGTCTATTGAATTGAATTGAATTGAATTGAGAGAGAGAGAGAGAGAGAGAGAGAGAGAGAGAGAGAGAGAGAGAGAGAGAGAGAGAGAGACAGATAGAGAGGACCACAGCAGGGAGGAACAAACAGAAGTGTGTGGCTTCTTTCATCAACACGGCAACTCAGAGATTTGGACACACACAGACAAACACACACAAGAAATCTCAAAATAATAGGGACTATGAACATCATCATACACGCTCACAAAAACACACCAGCCTACTCCAGGCAGAGAGAGAGACAGAGTTTCTGGCCCCAAAAGTCAGCTCTCCTTTTATTTGAACACTGAGCACACCAGCCAGCCTCTGGTAAAGATGAGGGATGGAACACTGAGCACACCAGCCAGCCTCTGGTAAAGATGAGGGATGGAACACTGAGCACACCAGCCAGCCTCTGGTAAAGATGAGGATGGAGACACTTCGAGCACAACCAGCCAGCCTCTGGTAAAGATGAGGGATGGAACACTGAGCACACCAGCCAGCCTCTGGTAAAGATGAGGGATGGAACACTGAGCACACCAGCCAGCCTCTGGTAAAGATGAGGGATGGAACACTGAGCACACCAGCCAGCCTCTGGTAAAGATGAGGGATGGAACACTGAGCACACCCAGCCAGCCTCTGGTAAAGATAGATTGAACACTGAGCACACCAGCCAACCTCTGCAAAGATGAGGGGATGGAACACTGAGCACACCAGCCAGCCTCTGGTAAAGATGAGGGATGGAACACTGAGGTCACACCAGCCAGCCTCTGGTAAAAGATGAGGGGATGGAACACTGAGCACACCAGCCAGCCTCTGGTAAAGATGAGAGGGATGGAACACTGAGCACACCAGCCAGCCTCTGGTAAAGATGAGGGATGGAACACTGAGCACACCAGCCAAGCCTCTGGTAAAGATGAGGATGGAACACTGAGCACACCAGCCAGCCTCTGGTAAAGATGAGGGATGGAACACTGAGCACACCAGCCAGCCTCTGGTAAAGATGAGGGATGGAACACTGAGCACACCAGCCAGCCTCTGGTAAAGATGAGGGCTGGAATTCAGAAGACATATACAGATGGTGCCAGCAGGCTCTCTCCCTCCCTACTATCCTCCTCTCCTCCTTCCCCCTCCCCCCTCTCTCCCTCCTGCCTGCCCTCCTCTCCTCTCTCCCTCCTGTCTGCCCTCCTCTCCTCCTCTCCTCCTCTCCTCCATCCTCTCTCCCTCTCCTCCCTCTCATTTAAAAGCAGCAAGGGGTCCAGACACAGAGGCAGCTGGGGGTTTCCTTCCCTCCCAAGTTAGAGCTGGGGGGCTGGGTTAGAGGGGCTGGGTTAGAGGGGCTGGGTTAGAGGGGCTGGGATAGAGGGTGGTTGGGGGGCTGGTTAGAGGGGCTGGGTTAGAGGGCTGGGTTAGAGGGGCTGGGTTAGAGGCTGGTTAGAGGGCTGGTTAGAGGGGCTGGGTTAGAGGGCTGGTTAGAGGGCTGGGTTAGAGGGGCTGGGTTAGAGGGGCTGGTTAGAGGGGCTGGGTTAGAGGGCTGGGTTAGAGGGGCTGGGTTAGGAGGGGCCTGGGTTAGAGGGCTGGGTTAGGGAGGGCTGGTTAGAGGGCTGAGGTTAGAGGGCTGGGTTAGAGGGGGCTGGGTTAGAGGGGCTGGGTTAGAGGGCTGGGTTAGGGGGCTGGTTAGGGGGGCTGGTTAGAGGGGCTGGGTAGAGGACTGGGTTAGAGGGCTGGTTAGGGGGCTGGTTGAGGGCTGGGTTAGGGGGGGCTGGAGTAGAGGGCTGGGTTAGAGGGGCTGGGTTAGAGGGGCTGGGTTAGAGGGCTGGGTTGAGGGGCTGGGTTAGAGGGCTGGGTTAGAGGGGCTGTTGAGGGGCTGGTTAGAGGCTGGTTCGAGGGGCTGGTTAGAGGTGCTGGGTTAGAGGGCTGGTTAGAGGGGCTGGTTAGAGGGCTGGGTTGAGGGCTGGTTAGAGGGGCTGGTTAGAGGGGCTGGGTTAGAGGGGGCTGGTTAGGGGGGGGCTGGTTAGGGGGGCTGGGTTAAAGGGGCTGGGTTAGGGGCTGGTTAGAGGGCTGGAGTTAGAGGGCTGGGATAGAGGGCTGGTTAGAGGCTGGTTAGAGGCTGGTTAGAGGGGGCTGGGTTAGAGGGCTGGGAGTAGAGGGACTGGGTTAGAGGGGCTGGTTAGAGGGACTGGTTAGAGGGGCTGGGTTAGGAGGGGGCTGGGTTAGAGGGGGCTGGTTAGAGGGCTGGGTTAGTGGGGCTGGTTAGAGGGGCTGGGTTGGGGAGGGCTGGTTAGGGGGCTGGGTTAGAGGGGCTGGTTAGAGGGGCTGGGTTAGAGGGGCTGGTTAGAGGGGCTGGGTTAGAGGGCTGGTTAGAGGGGCTGGGTTAGGGGGGCTGGTTAGAGGGGCTGGGTTAGAGGGGCTGGTTAGAGGGGCTGGTTAGAGGGGCTGGTTAGAGGGGCTGGTTAGAGGGGCTGGTTAGAGGGGCTGGGTTAGAGGGGCTGGGTTAGAGGGGCTGGTTAGATGGGCTGGTTAGAGGGGCTGGGTTAGAGGGGCTGGTTAGAGGGGCTGGGTTAGAGGGGCTGGTTAGAGGGGCTGGTTAGAGGGGCTGGTTAGAGGGGCTGGGTTAGAGGGGCTGGTTAGAGGGCTGGTTAGAGGCTGGTTAGAGGGGCTGGGGTAGAGGACTGGGTTAGAGGCTGGTTAGAGGGCTGGTTAGAGGGGCTGGGGTTAGAGGGCTGGTTCGGGGGCTGGGTTAGAGGGGCTGGGTTAGAGGGGCTGGATAGAGGGCTGGGTGTAGAGGGCTGGGTTAGAGGGCTGGGTTAGAGGGGCTGGGTTAGAGGACTGGGTTAGAGGCTGGTAAGAGGGGCTGGTTAGGAGGGCTGGGGTAGAGGAACTGGTTAGAGGGCTGGGTTGAGGGGGCTGGGTTAGAGGGGCTGGTTAGAGGGGCTGGTTAGAGGGGCTGGGTTAGAGGGGCTGGTTAGAGGGGTGGGTTAAGGAGGGGCTGGTTAGAGGGGCTGGGTTAGAGGCTGGTTAGAGGGAGGCTGGTTAGAGGGGCTGGAGTTAGAGGCTGGTTAGGGGGTGGTTAGAGGGGCTGGGTTAGAGGCCTGGGTTAGGGAGGGGCTGGGTTAGAGGGGCTGGTTACGAGGGGGCTGGGATAGAGGCTGGTTAGAGGCTGGGTTAGAGGGGCTGGTTAGAGGGCTGGGTTAGAGGGGCTGGGGTAGAGGGCTGGGTTAGAGGGCCTGGTTAGAGGGCTGTTAGAGGGCCTGGGTTAGAGGCTGGTTAGAGGGGCTGGGTTAGAGGGGCTGGGTTGGAGGGGGCTGGGTTAGAGGGCTGGGTTAGAGGGCTGGGTTAGAGGGGCTGGGTTGGGGAGGGGCTGGTTGAGGGCTGGGTTAGAGGGGCTGGTTACAGGGGCTGGAGTTAGAGGGGCTGGTTAGAGGGGGCTGGGTTAGGGGGCTGGGTTAGAGGGCTGGGTTCAGAGGGGCTGGTTAGGGGGGGCTGGGTTAGGGGGGCTGGTTAGAGGGGCTGGGTTGGGGGCTGGGTTGGGGGGGCTGGTTAGAGGGGCTGGGTTAGAGGGGCTGGGGTAGAGGGCTGGGTTAGAGGGGCTGGGGTTAGAGGGGGCTGGTTGAGGGGGCTGGTTAGAGGCTGGGTTAGAGAGGGGCTGGGTTAGAGGCTGGTTAGAGGGGCTGGGTTAGGGGGCTGGGTTAGAGGGCTGGTTAGAGGGCTGGGTTAGAGGGGCTGGTTAGAGGGGCTGGGTTAGAGGCTGGTTGAGGCTGGATTGGGAGGCTGGGGTGAGGGGGCTGGGTTGAGGCTGGTTAAAGGGGCTGGTTAGAGGGGCTGGGTTAGAGGGGCTGGTTAGAGGGGCTGGGTTAGAGGGGCTGGGTTAGAGGGGCTGGGTTGGGGGCTGGGTTAGAGGGGCTGGGTTAGAGGCTGGGTTAGAGGGCTGGTTAGAGGCTGGGTTAGAGGGGCTGGTTGAGGGCTGGGTTAGAGGGCTGGTTAGAGGGGCTGGGTTAGGGGGGCTGGGTTAGAGGGGCTGGGTTAGAGGGGCTGGTTAGAGGGGCTGGGTTAGAGGGCTGGTTAGAGGGCTGGGTTAGAGGGGCTGGGTTAGAGGGGCTGGTTAGAGGGGCTGGGTTAGAGGGGCTGGGGTAGAGGGACTGGGTTAGAGGGGCTGGGTTAGAGGGCTGGTTAGGAGGCTGGTTAGAGGGGCTGGAGTTAGAGGGCTGGGTTAGAGGGCTGGTTAGAGGGCTGGGTTAGAGGGCTGGGTTAGAGGGCTGGTTAGAGGGCTGGGTTAGAGGGCTGGTTAGAGGGCTGGAGTTAGAGGGACTGGTTAGAGGGGCTGGGTTAGAGGGCTGGTTAGAGGGCTGGGTTAGGGGGGCTGGTTAGAGGGGCTGGGTTAGAGGCTGGTTAGAGGGGCTGGAGTTAGAGGGGGCTGGTTAGGGGGCTGGTTAGAGGGCTGGTTAGAGGGGCTGGTTAGAGGGAGTGGCTGGTTAGAGGAGGCTAGGTTAGAGGGGCTGGGAAAGTAGAGGGGCTGGGTTAGAGGGGGCTGGTTAGAGGGCTGGGGTAGAGGGCTGGGTTAGAGGGGCTGGGTTAGAGGGAGGGCTGGGTTAGAGGGGCTGGGTTAGAGGGGCTGGTTAGAGGCTGGGTTAGAGGGCTGGTTAGAGGGGCTGGGTTAGAGGGCTGGGTTAGAGGCTGGTTGAGGGCTGGGTTAGAGGGCTGGTTAGAGGGCTGAGTTAGAGAGGCTGGGTTAGAGGGCTGGGTTAGAGGGCTGGTTAGGGGGCTGGGTTAGAGGGGCTGGGGGGAGAGGGACTGGGTTAGAGGGCTGGGTTAGAGCTGGGCTGGGGTAGAGGGGCTGGGTTAGAGGGCTGGAGTTAGAGGGCTGGTTAGAGGGGCTGGGTGGCTGGGTTAGAGGCTGGTTAGAGGGGCTGTTGGAGGCTGGGTTAGAGGGGGCTGGGTTAGAGGGGCTGGTTAGGGGGGCTGGGTTAGAGGGCTAGGTTAGAGGGGCTGGAGGTTAGAGGGCTGGTTAGAGGGGCTGGTTAGGAGGCTGGGTTAGAGGGCTGGTTAGAGGGCTGGGTTAGAGGGCTGGTTAGAGGGCTTGGTTAGAGGGCTAGTTAGAGGGCCTGGAGTTAGAGGGCTGGAGTTAAGATCCAAGATGGCGATAGTGCAGTTCTGTTTTTGTCGTGTGTCTGTAAATAGCCTGTAAATACCCTGTTTTTTTGTATTTTTGTATATATTTCCTATCAAGACTTTTTCATCCTTCTACAAAATATACTTTCCTGCAACCCGCCTCCACTCAATGTGGAACGGATTCTATTATTGGACTTACCTTTTATATAGATCTCCAGTTGAAACTAGCTAGCCAGCTAACTAGCTACTTGCTATTAGCCACAGTTAAGCGGTATTTCACCCAGAACATTGGATTTTTTTTTCTGCGGGATTAATTTAATCACTGGATATTAATCCGGGATCATTCGAGCCGGTCTGCACAACGGCGTTATCGACACAGAACATATCAGTTTTTCTGCCGGAATCACTGAATCACTGGACCTTTAACTCCGGTTCATCGCTACCAGCTAGCTTCAACTAAATGGACGCTATGGTCAAGCCAATCATCCTGAGCTAGCCCATCTCGGCCATCTACCTCTCTGTCAACCGGACGGACCACCTAGTGTTGACACGGAGCCCCCCCGATCCTACACGACTGGTCTGCCGGACGAAATCGATCTGATGTGGTTACGACGGCGTCGACCACAAGATTCCATCTGCTAGCCCCCGCCCGCTAGCACACGCTAGCCGTGGCCTCTTACCTGCTAGTGCTTCAGCAGCCTCCGAACTATCCTATTGCTGTTCACCGGACCTTATGATAACTCATCTATACAGCTGATGTCTCACTGGACTGTTCCTTTTACAGTACTACATCCTGTTTATTTTAGCCTCAGCCCAAACATGGTTAGCTTATTTTTGTTTCGGTTATTTCTAATTGTACTATTTCACTGTAGATCCCCCAGCCCACTAAACCTGCCTTAGATAGCTCCTTTGTCCCACCCCCCCATACACGCAGAGACCGACTCAATTGGTGCCTCTAGTGATACTATCTCTTTCATTGTTACCCAACTTAGAGGTTTACCCCCCACTTTACTCATATCCTTCCATATCTTGTCTGTACATAATGCCCTGAATCTTTTCTACAACACCCGGAAATCAGCCCCCTTTATTCTATGTACCCAACACACTAGAGAAGATCAGTTCTTCAAGCCTTTAGCCGTATCCTTATTCTAGTCCTCCTCTGTTCCTCTGGTGATGTAAGAGGAAGCAACCCAGGCCCTGGCAGCCCTCAAGTATCCTCCTACTCCCCAGGCGCTATCATTTGCTGAACTTCTGTAATCACAAAGTCTTGGTTTCTTGCACGTAAACATCAGAAGTCTACTTCCTAAGTTTGAGTTATTCACTGCGTTAGCACACTCGCGAACCAACCCTGATGTTCTAGCAGTGTCTGAATCCTGGCTCAGGAAGGCCACCAAAAAAATTCTGAAATTTCCATCCCCAACTATAACATTTTCCGTCTAGATAGAACTGCCAAAGGGGGTGGGTTGCAATCTACTGTAGAGATAGCCTGCAGAGCTCTATCATACTATCCAGGTCTGTTGCCCAAACAGTTTGAGCTTCTACTTCTAAAAATCCACCTTTCCAGAAATAAGTCTCTCACTGTTGCCACTTGCTACATATACAGAACTAAGAACCGATATAAATACAGAACTAAGAACCGATATAGCCCCTGGTTCTCCTCAAGACTTGACTGCCCTTCACCAGCACAAAAACATCCTGTGGCGTACTGCATTAGCACTCAAATAGCCCCCGCGATATGCAACTTTTCGGCGAAGTTAGGAACCAATAGTACACAAGCAGTCAGGAAACAAAAAGCAAATTTTTCAAACAGAAATTTGCATCCTTAGCACTAACTCAAAAAGTTTTTGGGACACTGTAAAGTCCATGGAGAATAAGAGCACTTCCTCCCAGTTGCCCACTACACTGAGGCTGAAACACTCACCAACGATAAATCTACAATATCGAGAATTTCAACAAGCATTTTGCTACAGCTGGCCATGCTTTCCACATCTGGCTACCACTACCCCAAAGCACCAACTCTGCACCCTCCGCTGAAGCTTTCGCCCATGCCCCCCTTCTCCTTCCACACAAATTCAGACGCTGACGTTTTGAAAGAGCTGCAAAATCTGGACCCCTACAAATCAGCTGGGCTAAACAATCTGGACCCTTTCGTTCTAAAACTAGCCGCCAAAAATTGTCGCATACCCCCTATTACTGTCTGTTCAACCTCTCTTTCATAACGTCTGAGATCCCCAGAGATTGGAAAGCTGCCGCGGTCATCCCCCTCTTCAAAGGTGACACTCCCTGAGATCAAACTGCTACAGACCTATATCCATCCTGCCCCTGCCTTTGCGAGTATTTGAGAAAGCCAAGTTAACAAACAGATCACCGACCATTTTACCCCAATACCACACGTACCTTCTCCGCTATGCAATCCGGTTTCGAAGCTGGTCTGGGTGCACTTCAGCCACGCTCAGGTCCTAACGATATTAATAACCGCGATTGATAATGCAGTGCGTGCTGCAGCCGTCTTCATCGACCTGGCCGAGGCTTTCGACTCTGTCAACCACCGCATTCTTATTGGCAGACTAAATAGCCTTGGTTTCTCAAATGACTGCCTCGCCTGGTTCTACCAACTACTTCTCAGATAGAAATTCAGTGTAGTCAAATTGGAGGGCCTGTTGTCTGGACCTATGAAGCAGTCTCTATGGGGTGCCACAGGGTTCAATTCTTGCCGACACTTTTCTCCATGTATATCAATGATGTCGCTCTTGCTACAGTGACTCTCAGATCCACCTCACGCAGACTGAGCACCATTTTTTAGTACATCTGGCCCTTTCATTGGACACTCCCAAAAGTGTTAACAAACCTCAAACGAGCTTCAATGCCATACAACACTCCTTCAGTAGCCTCAACTGCTCTCAAACACTAGTAAACACTAATGCTGCTTTTCAATCGAACGCTGCTGGCACCCCCCCCACCCGACTAGAATCACCACTCTTGGACGGGTCTGACCTAGAGTATGTGGACAACTTCAAATACCCAGGTGTCTGGTTAGACTGTAAACTCTCCTTCCAGAACTCACATAAACAAGAATCTCCAATCCAAAGTTAAATCTAGAATCGGCTTCCTATTTCTCAACAAAGCCTCCTTCACTCATGCTGCCAAACATGCCCTCGTAAAACTGACTATCCTACCGATCCTTGACTTCCGATGTCATTTACAAAGTTAGCCTCCAACACTCTACTCAGCAAATAGTGGATGTAGTCTATCGCCAGTGCCATCCGTTTTGTCTCCAAAGCCCCATACGCTACCCACCACTGTGACCTGCCTCGCTCTTGTTGGCTGGTCCTCACTGACATGTTCAGGGTCGTCAAAACCCACTGGCTCCCGGCCATCTATAAATCACTGCTAGGCAAATCCCCGCCTTATCTTAGCTCATTGGTCACCATAGCAAAGCACCCACCCGTAGTCTGCGCTCCAGCAGGTACTATCTCTCACTGGTCATTCCCAAAAGCCAACACCTCCTTTGCCGCCATTCCTTCCAGTTCTCTGCTGCCAATGACTGGAGCAATTGCAAAAATCTCTGAAGCTGGAGACTCTTATCTCCCTCACTAACTTCAAGCATCAGTTGTCAGAGCGCACCTTACCGACATCACTGCACCTGTACGCAAACCCATCTGAAATTAGCCCACCCAACTACCTCATCCCTATATTGTTATTTATTTTGCTCTTTTGCACCCCCGTATCTCTATTTGCACATAATCTCTCTTGCACATCTAGCATTCCAGTGTTAATACTATTGTAATTATTTGCACTATAGCCTATTTATTGCCTTACCTCCATAACTTGCTACATTTTGCACACACTGTATATATATTTTCTGTTGTATTTTGACTTCATGTTTTTTACCCCATATGTAACTCTGTGTTGTTTTTATCGCACTGCTTTGCTTTATCTTGGCCAGGTCGCAGTTGTAAATGTGAACTTGTTCTCAACTGGCTTACCTGGTTAAATAAAGGTGAAATAAAAAAAATAAAAAAAATAGAGGGGCTGGGTTAGAGCTGGGCTGGGACTGTGGATAGGGCTGGAGCTAGGACAAGGGTTAGGCTGGGGATAGGGCCTAACACGCCTGTGTTAGGACTAAGCTCCGGATAGGGACTGTCTGGGACTGGGGCTTTATTGGTCTGGAGCTGAGAATGAGCAGGCCTATATCAAACCCTAATCAGCTCTTTGTTAGGTGTCCTTCACAACACACAGCAACACACCACATCACACAACAACACACCACCACCACACCACCACACCACCACACCAACAACACCACCACACCACCACACCATCACACCACAACACCACCACACCACCACACCACCACACCACCACACCACCACACCACAACACCATCACACCACAACACCACCACACCACCACACCATCACACCACAACACCACCACACCACCACACCACCACACCACACCACACCACACCACAACACCACCCACACCACCACACCACCACACACCGGCAACACCACCACACCACCACACCACACAACACCACAAAAAGCACCACACCACAACACCACCACAACACCACCACCACCACACCACAACACCACAACACCACCCACACCACAACACCACCACACCCCACACCACCCCACAACACCACCACACCACAACACCACACCACAACACCACCACACCACCACACCCACCCACCACCACCACACCACACACACCACCACACCACAAACACCACCACAACACCACCACACCAAACACCACACACACCACCACAACTTTACCACACCACCACAACACCACAACACCACCACACCACAACACCACAACACCACCACACCACAACACCACAACACCACCACACCACAACACCACACACACCACCACACCACCACACCACACCACACCACACCACCACAACCACCACCACACCACCACACACCACCCACCACAACACCACCACCCACCACACCACCACACCCACAACACCCCACCCACCACCCACCACCCACACCAGCTACACCACAACACCATCACACCACCACACCACCACAACACCACCACACCACCACACCACCACACCACAACACCACCACACAAACACCACCACACCACAACACCCAACACCACCACCCACAACACCACCACCAGCACACTGCCACCACACCACCACCACACCATCCGCTACACCACAACACTATGCATCACCACAACACCACCACAACACCACCACACCACCACACCACAACACCAATTGTCCCACCACCACACCACTGCCACCGACAACACCACCACACCACAACACCATAACAGTACCACCGCCAACACCACCACAACACCATCACACCACCACACCATCACACAACACCACAACACCACCACACCACCACTACCACACCACCACACACCAACACCAACCACAAACACAACACCACACACCACCACACCACCACACCACAACACCACCACACCACCACCACACCACACACCACCACAACACACCACCACACCACAACACCACCACAACCCCACCACACCACAACACCACCACACCACCACACCACCACACCACAACACCACCACACCACCACACCACAACACCACAACAGCATCACACCACAACACCACCACAACACCACCACACCACCACACCATCACACCACAACACCACCACACCACCACACCACCACACCACAACACCATCACACCACAACACCACCACAACACCACCACACCACCACACCATCACACCACAACACCACCACACCACCACACCACCACAACACCACCACACCACCACACCACAACACCACCACACCACAACACCACCACACCACCACACCACAACACCACAACAGCACCACACCACAACACCACCACAACACCACCACCACCACACCACAACACCACCACACCACCACACCACAACACCACAACACCACCACACCACAACACCACCACCACAACACCACCACACCACCACCACACCACAACACCACCACAACACCACCACACCACCACACCACCACAACACCACAACACCACCACACCACCACAACACCACAACACCACAACACCACAACACCACAACACCACCACACCACCACACCACCACACCACAACACCACCACACCACCACACCACAACACCACCACACCACCACACCACCACACCACCACACCACAACACCACCACACCACCACACCACCACAACACCACAACACCACCACAGGGCACAGAAGGAGAGATAGAAGAGCTAACATGAAGGGGGAACCAGGGCAGAACATTGGATGTAAGGTTGGCCAGTGTATTTAGCTAACACTGTTTAAACTAAGGAGGGGGGTACCCCTCTCATGGAGACTTCAATTTGAGGACCTGGCGACCAGCCAACATGGCACAGCTTATTTAGACTCCCAATACTGTGTTCCAACAAGGGGCTAACCAAGCTAACCAACACCCCTCCTCTGTTGATAACATGTCCCCACCAGTTATCCCCCAAACCCTGCCGCTGAGAACCTCTGGAGGTATAATACTGGATCCTCATTTCACACTCAAGAGGGGAGGGAGGGAAGGAGGGAGGGGGATACCCCAACATTAGATGAGAGCTTATCGCCAACCAAAATCACCACCAATACCATACCATTAGATGAGAGCTTATGGCCAACCAAAATCACCACCAATACCCCAACATTAGATGAGAGCTTATGGCCAACCAAAATCACCACCTCTACACCACCATTAGATGAGAGCTTATCGCCAACCAAAATCACCACCTCTGCTGAGCACAACCTCTTTAAAGGGTTGGTCCCCAGAGCCTGACCTATTTAAAGAGGAAGTTCACTGAGCCCAGCCTGTTTAAAGGGGTGGCATTCTGTCATTGAGTCAAAAGGATAACTTCAGGTTTCGTATGACAAAGGCTCTGTCGTAGCTGGCAGCGACCGGGAGACCCATGGGGCGGCGCACAATTGGCCCAGCGTCGTCCAGGGTAGGGAATGGCCGGCAGGAATGTAACTCAATTGGTAGAGCATGGTGTTTGCAATGCCAGGGTTGTGGGTTGGATTCCCACGGGGGGTATGAAAAATAATGTATGCACTCACTAACTGTAAGTCGCTCTGGATAAGAGCGTCTGCTAAATGACTAAAATGTAAAAAATGGAAGATACTCCTCTCATCCTATCTCCTCGTCTCCTTCTCAAAACCCATTGGTCCCTCCCCTTTGACCTTCTCCTCCAATGGGTTTTGAGAAGGAAGAGAGAAGTATGCAATTGAGATTCTCTCATAGTAGGAACTAGGAAGTGCCAGCCTCTCCACCTCTCACCCCCTCCTCTCAGAGAGACAGCAGCAGA
>NW_025537754.1:0-28102 GCF_020615455.1 Coregonus clupeaformis | reverse complement strand
TCACTCTGATACATCCACTCTGCTACATCACTCTGCTACATCACTCTTACTCACTCTGCTACATCCTCTGATATCAACTCTGTACATCTTACATCCTCTACTCTGCTACATCACTCTGATACATCCACATCTCTGCTACATCACTCTATACATTCACTCTGATACACATCACTCTACATCCTCTGCTACATCCCTCTTTCCTCCTCTGATACATCTTTTTATCACTCTGAAATCTATCATCACTCTCTACATCCCCCTCTACTCCAACATCACTCTCTCACGATCACTCTATACATCACTCTATACATCACTCTTCATCTTATACACCTCTACATCATCTTACACCACTCTATATCCTCTATCATCACTTTCTCCTCTGTACACCTCTGCACTCTGCTACATCCCTCTATACATCCTCATCACTCTATCACATCACTCTGTACATCACTCTGCTAATCACTCTGATACATCACTCTAATACATCACTCATCATCCTTACATCACTCCTGATACATCCTCTGCTACATCCTCTCATCACTCTGATCATCACTCATACATCACTCTGATACATCCTCTATACATCCTCTTCTCCTTTCATCTTTTACCTACATCACTCTGATCACATCCTCTGTACATCACTCTGATCATCTCACTCTGCTACATCACTCTACATCACTCTATACATCCTCTGATATCTTCCATCACTCTCTACATCACTCTGTACATCACTCTCTTACATCACTCTATACATCCTCTATCACATCCCCTCTGATCATCACTCTGATACATCCCTCTGCATACATCACTCTGATACATCACTCTGCTCACATCACTCTGATACATCCACTCTGATACATCACTCTGATACAATCACTCTGATACATCACTCTGATCATCACTCTGTACATCCAACTCTCTGCTACATCCTCTGTACAATCACTCTGATACATCACTCTGATACATCACTCTATCATCTCTTACATCACTCTGCTACATCACTCTGATATCCTCTATACATCTTACATCACTCTATACATCTACATCACTCTGATACATCACTCCTATACATCACTCTGATACATCACTCTGCTACATCACTCTGCACATCACTCTGATACATCACTCTATCATCCTCTGATATCCTTCTCTCATCTTCTCATCCTCTGATCACTCGTCACTCTGATACATCACTCTGATACATCACTCTGTACATCACTCTGATACATCACTCTGATACATCACTCTCTACATCCACTCTGATCATCCTCTCACATCACTCTGATACATCACTCTGATACATCACTCTGATACATCACTCTGATCATCATCTATACATCACTCTCTACATCCCTCTACTACCACATCACTCTGCTACATCCACTCTGCTACATCACTCTTATACATCCACTCTGATCATCATCTATACATCCACTCTGCTCCATCACTCTGCTCATCACTCTGATCATCCTCTATCATCCTTATACATCCCTCTGATACATCCCTCTGCTACATCACTCTGCTACATCCACTCTGACACTTTTTTACATCACTCTATACATCCTTCTACATCACTCTGCTACATCACTCTGATCATCACTCTCCCTACATCATTGCTACATCACTCTGATCATCCCTCTGATACATCACTCTGATACATCACTCTGCTACATCACTCTGCTACATCCTCTGATCATCCTCTATACATCACTCTTACATCCTATCTCCTTTCCATCCCTCTGCTACATCACTCTCCTACATCCCTCTGATCATCACTCTCGATACATCACTCTGATACATCCTCTGAATACATCACCTATACATCACTCTGCTACATCACTCTATACATCCATCTCTATCATCTCTATCATCCTCTGCTACATCTCTTATCATAACCTTCTATCATCCTCTGATATCACTATCTCCCTCTCCATATCCTCTCTACATCCTCTGCTACATCACTCTATACATCACTCTGATCATCACTATCATCCCTGATACATCCTCTCTGCTCACATCACTCTGATACATCACATCTCTGATACATCCCTCTGATCATCCACTCTGATCATCATACATCACACTGATACATCACTCTTCTACATCACTCTGATACATCACATCTCTCATACATCACTCTGATACATCACTCTCTACATCCTCTTCTACACTCACTCTGCTACATCACTCTATCATCCTTGATACATCACTATACATCACTCTGATCATCCTCTATACATCATCTATATCACTCTACATCCTCTTACATCACTCTGATCATCTATCCCTACATCACTTATCATCCTTATATTCTCCTTATCATCCTTTCATCCTTCTCATCCACTCTATACATCCTCTATACATCACTCTGATACATCACTCTGATAATACTCTATCTCCTCTTCATCACTCTCTACATCATCTCTAATCCTCTGATACATCACTCTGATAATCTATCACTCTGATGCATCCTCTGATACATCCACTCTGCTACATCCTCTGTACATCACTCTATCATCACTCTGATATCATCACTCTATCATCACTCTATCATCCTCTATCATCACTCTATATCACTCTGATCTCCTCTGATATCACTCTGATCTCCTCTGATCATCACTCTCCTAACATCACTCTACTCACATCACTCTGATACATCCCTCTGATACACTCACTCTGATACATCCACTCTGATACATCACTCTGATACATCCTCTGCTACACTCACTCTGATACATCACTCTCGCTACATCACTCTGATACATCACTCTGATACATCACTTGATACAATCTCTGATCATCACTCTGATCATCACCTCTGCTACATCACTCTGCTCATCCTTATCATCCTCTGATATCCTCTATACATCTCTATACATCCTCTGCTACATCACTCTCTACATCACTCATCATCACTCTGATCCATCACCTGATCATCCTCTATATCCTCTTCATCTCTGATATCCTCTATCTCCTCTCTCATCACTCTGATCATCACTCTGCTACATCCTCTATACATCACTCTGATACATCCACTCTGATACATCCACTCTGCTACATCACTCTGCTACATCACTCAATCAATCATCTTTTATTTTATTCCTTCTTACATCCTATTCTTCTGTCAGAGACCCGCCTAAGCCCCAACGTAGTAATGGGGTGTGGGAAGCACGGTGTCTAGAAAAAGGCTCCTAGAGAGGGAACCCCTAGGAAAACCTAGAGATGAACCAGGCTATGAGGGGTGGCCAGTCCTCTTCTGGCTGTGCCGGGTGAAATTATCGAACCATGCCAAATGTTCAAAAAATGTTCATAAGTGACAAGCATGGTCAAATAATAATCAGGAATAAATCTCAGTTGGCTTTTTCATGTGATCATTAGAGTTAAAACAGCGGGTCTCGGACAGGTGGGGTTCCATAACCGCCAGGCAGAACAGTTAAACTGAATAGCAGCAAGCCACGGACTGCGGACAGCAGGAGTCCCCGCCGTAGTCGATTGGTCCTAGTGCTCAGGTCTCTCGTTGCTTTTCTGCGATCTTAAGAGGTTGAAAAGCAGCGGGTCTGGGACAGGTGGGGGTTTCGTAACACTTGGGCAGAACAGTTGAAACTGAATAGCAGCAAGCCCAGGCGGACTGACCAGGTGTCATCATGCCCGTTAGTCCTGACTATGGTCCTGGGCTCAGGTTCTCAGAGAGAAAGAGGGAGCGGAGAGAATTGAGAGGCATACTTAAATTCACACAGGACACTGGATAAGACAGGAGAAATTACTCCATATAACCAACTAACCCCAGCCCCCACACATACTACTGCAGCATAAATACTGGAGGCTAACAGACGGTCCGCCTGTGCCCCATCCGAAAACCCCGGACCGGGCCCAGAGATATAACCCACCCACTCTGCCAAAGCACAGCCCCCGCACCACTAGAGGGATATCCTCAACCACCAACTTACAATCCTGAGACAGGGCGTATAGCCCACAGAGGTCTCCTCCACAGCACAAACCAGAGGGCGCCAGCCCAACAGAATCCTCAGTATCTCAACCCCCTCAAGTGGCCACCCTCCCAGGGACGGCATGAAAGAGCACCAGCAAGCCATTACTCAGCCCTCAAGGGTTGGCAAAACACTCTGATACATCACTCTATACATCACTCTGATACATCACTCTATACATCACTCTATACATCACTCTGATACATCACTATACATCCTCTCTATATCTACATCACTCTATAATCATCTCATACATCTATACATCACTCTGATCATCACTCTTATCCTTATCTCACTGATACATCACTCTGATACATCACTCTCTACATCACTCTATATATCCCTCTGCTACACATCCTCTGCTACATCACTCTACTGCATCCTCTAATACATCCACTCTGCCCACCATCTAGTCATCACTCTTCTACATCCACTCTCTACATCACTCTGCTAATCCCTCTCCTACATCCTCTGCTCACATCACTCTGATACATCCTCTGATACATCCACTCTGATACATCACATCTCTGATACATCCGCTCTCGATCCATCCCCTCTGCTACATCACTCTGCTACACTCACTCTGCTACATCCCTCTGAGTACATCACTCTGATACATCACTATACATCCTCTATACATCCTCTATACATCACTCTATACATCACTCTCTCATCCTCTATCATCACTCTATCATCACTATACATCACCTATACATCCTCTCTACATCACTTTTTCACATCTCTGATACATCACTCTATACATCCTCTATTTATCCTCTGATACATCACACTATACATCACTCTGCTACATCATCTGATACATCACATCTCTGATACATCACTCTATCATCACTCTGCTACATCACTCTGCTCATCCTCTCTACATCACTCTGAGTACATCCCGCTCTGATGCATCCTATGCACTCACTCTGATCATCCTCTGCTACATCACTCTGATACTCACTCTGCTACATCCCTCTGATATCACTCTCTACATCCTCTCATTCGCATCCCTCTGATGCATCCCTCTGCTACATCACTCTGATCATCCTCTGATCATCCTCTGCTACATCATGTGATCATCACTCTGCTATCACTCTCTACACTCCTCTCTTCATCCTCTGATTCCTCTGATCTCTCTGCTCCATCTCCCTCATCACTCTGATACATCCCTCTAATACATCTCTGATCATCACTCTGCTACATCCTCTGCTTCATCACTCTGATGCATCGCTCTGATGCATCCCTCTGCTACATCACTCTGATACATCCTCTGATTACATCACTCTGCTACATCACTCTGCTACATCACTCTGATACATCACTCTATCATCTCTTCTCACATCACTCTGATCATCCTCTGCTACATTACTCTATACATCCACTCTGCTACCATCACTCTGATACATCACTCTGATTCCTCTCTCATCACTCTGATACATCACTCTGCTACATCACTCTGATAATCACTCTGATCATCCTCTGCTACATCACTCTGATATCTATCATCACTCTGCTACATCACTCTGATACATCACTCATACATCCTCTATTCCTCTATACATCACTCTGATACATCACTCTGATACATCACTCTGATACATCACTCTGATACATCACTCTATACAATACTCTATACATCACTCTGATGCATCCTCTTCTACATCACTCTGCTACATCACTCTGATCATCACTCTGATCATCACTTATACATCCTCTGATCATCACTCTGATACATCACTCTGATACATCACTCTGCTACATCATCTATACATCACTCTGATACATCACTATACATCACCTATACATCCTCTGCTACATCACTCTGATACATCACATCTCTGATACATCCTCTTACATCACTCTGATTTATCCTCTATCATCACACTGTCATCACTCTCTACATCACTCTGATACATCACATCTCTATACATCACTCTGATCATTCTCTACACACTCTCTACATCATCTCTACATCCCTCTGATACATCACTCTGATGCATCACTTTTATACATCACTCTGATACATCACTCTGATACATCCTCTGATCACATCACTCTGCTACATCCCTCTGATCATCACTCTCTGCTTCATCCTCTATCCATCTTGATTCCTCTCTCATCTCTATATTATACATCACTCTCTACATCACTCTGCTACATCACTCTGATACATCACTCTGATACATCACTCTGATGCATCCTCTGATCATCCTCTGCTACATTACTCTATCATCCCTTCTGCATCACTCTATACATCACTCTGATTCATCACTCTTCTACATCACTCTGATACATCACTCTCTCCCATCACTCTGATACATCACTCTGATCATCTTTACATCACTCTGATACATCACTCTGATACATCCGCTCTTCTACATCACTCTGATCACATCACTCTGATACATCACTCTGATACATCACTCTATACATCACTCTGATACATCACTCTGATACATCACTCTCTACATCACTCTGATACATCACTCTGATCATCCTCTGATACAATACTCTATACATCACTCTGATCATCACTCTGCTACATCACTCTGATACATCACTCTCGATACATCCTCTATACATCACTCTGCTACATCACTCTGCTACATCACCTGCTACATCACTCTGCTACATCACTCTGCTACATCACTCTGATCATCACTCTGATACATCACTCTGATACACTCCACTCTGATCATCCTCTGATAATCCTCTGATCATCCTTGATACATCACCTGCTACATCACTCTGATCATCCCTCTCTACATCTCTGCTACATCACTCTGACTACATCACTCTGATACATCACTCTGATGCATCCTCTGCTTACATCACTCTGTACATCACTCTGACATCTCTCTGCTACATCACTCTGATCATCTTATCCGCTCTGATCATCCTTGATCATCCTCTATACATCACTCTGCTACATCACTCTGATACATCACTCTGCTACATCACTCTGATACATCGCTCTATACTCACTCTCTACATCCTCTCTACATCCCTCTCTACATCTCTGATACATCACTCTATACATCACTATCATCACTCTGCTACATCCTCTATGCATCACTCTGATACATCACTCTATCATCCTCTGATACATCCTGATACATCACTTGCTACATCCTCTGATACATCCTCTCTACTCACTACATCACTCTGATACATCCCTCTGCTCCATCACTCTGCTACATCCTCTGATACATCCCTCTGCTCATCCCCTCTGCCACTTGGCTCTGCTACATCCACTCCTTACTCATCACTCTGATCATCCCTCTGATACATCCACTCTGCTACATCCTCTCTACTCACTCTATACATCACTCTGATACATCACTCTGATCATCCTCTGATACATCCCTCTGCTAATCACTCTACTACATCACTCTCTACATCCCTCTATGCATCACTCTGATACATCACTCTGATACATCCTCTGATCATCACTCTCTACTCCTGATACATCACTCTGATACATCACTGATCCATCACTCTGCTACATCACTCTGCTACATCCTCTGATACATCACTCTGATACATCACTCTGATACATCACTATACATCACTCTGATCATCCTCTATACATCACTCTGATACATCACTCTAAACATCACTCTGATTTCACTCTGATGACATCACTCTGCTACATCACTCTGCTACATCCCTCTGATGCATCACTCTGATACATCACTCTGATTACATCACTCTATACATCACTCTGATACAATGCTCTGATACATCACTCTGTCGCATCATCTCTACATCACTCTGCTTCTCTCTATATCCTCTGCTACATCACTCTGATCATCACTCTATATCCTCTCTCATCATCTGATACATCCTCTGATGCATCATGATGCATCACTCTGATGCATCACTCTGCTACATCACTCTGCTACATCACTCTGATACATCCCTCTGCTACATCACTCTGATGCATCACTCTGCTACATCCTCTGATACATCACTCTGATACATCACTCTGATCATCACTCTGCTACATCACTCTGATCATCACTCTGCTACATCCCTCTGATACATCACTCTGATACATCACTCTGCTACATCCCTCTGCTACATCCTCTGCTACATCCACTCTCTACATCCTCTCTGATACATCACTCTGATGCATCACTGATACAATCACTCTGCTACATCACTCTGATACATCACTCTGATCATCACTCTATACATCACTCTGATACATCACTGATACTCCTCTGCTACATCCTCTGATACATCTCTGCTACATCACTCTGCCATCACTCTATATCCTCTGATTCACTCTCTACATCACTCTGATACATCACTCTGATCATCACTCTATACATACTCTGATACATCACTCTGATCATCCTCTGCTACATCACTCTGCTACATCACTCTTACATCACTCTGATACATCCTTGATACATCACTCTGTACATCACTCTATACATCCTATCATCACTCTGTACATCACTCTATACATCACTCTGATACATCTCACTGATACATCACTCTGCTACATCACTCTGATACATCCATCTCTGATATCTCTATCATCCTCTGATTTATCACTCTGATACATCACACTATCATCACTCTGCTACATCACTCTGATACATCACATCTCTATACATCACTCTGATCATCACTCTGCTCCATCACTCTACTACATCACTCTCTAATCCTCTGATCATCCTCTGATACATCACTATACATCACTCTGATACATCACTCTGATCATCATCTTCTTCATCACTCTGCTACATCACTCTATACATCACTCTGCTACATCACTCTGATACATCACTCTATCATCACTCTGCTCATCTCTGATGCATCCTCTGATTCTCTGCTACATCACTCTGATCATCCTCTGCTACATCCTCTGCTACATCCTCTGTATCTCTGATCATCCTTATACATCCTCTCTACTCCCATCTGCTACATCCCTCTGATACATCCTCTAATACATCCTCTGATACGTCCCTCTGCTACATCCTCTCTACATCCTCTATCATCCTCTGATACATCACTCTGATCATCACTCTTCTCTGCTACATCACTCTGCTCATCCTCTGCTACATCCTCTGCTCCATCCTCTGATACATCACTCTGATACATCACTCTGCTACACTCACTCTGATACATCACTCTGCTCCATTACTCTGATATCCTCTGCTGCATCCACTCTGATCATCCTTGATCGTCCTCTGCTACATCCTCTGATTCTCACTCTGCTACATCACTCTGATACATCCACTCTGATACATCACTCTGCTACATCACTCTATACATCACTCTGATCGCATCCCTCTGCTACATCACTCTGATACATCACTCTATACATCCTCTGATACATCACTCTGATACATCTCTATACATCACTCTGATACATCCTCTGCTACATCCCTCTGATACATCACTCTGATACATCACTCTGATCAATACTCTATACATCACTCTGATGCATCACTCTGCTACATCACTCTGATCATCACTCTGATACATCACTCTGAATCACTCTGCTACATCACTCTGCTACATCCCTCTCTACATCACTCTCTGCATCACTCTGTACATCCTCTGATCATCCACTCTTACATCCTCTGATACATCACTCTGATACATCCCTCTGATACATCACTCTATGCATCCTCTGCTACATCCTTTTTCTCATCTTTCATCCTCTGCTACATCACTCTGCTACATCCTCTGATACATCACTTATGCATCACTCTGTCATCCCTCTGCTACATCCTCTTCATCACTTATATCTCTGCTTCACTCTGCTCATCCTCTCTCCTCTGCTCCATCACTCGATGCATCCTTGCTGCATCCTCTGCTACATCCTCTGATATCCCTCTCTGCATCACTCTATTCATCCTCTGTCTCCTCTGCTACATCCTCTATACATCCTCTCTACATCACTTGCTACATCCTCTATACATCCTCTGATCATCACTCTATCATCCTCTTATCACTCTTCATCATCTGATACATCACTCTGCTACATCCTCTGCTCACATCCTCTGCTTCTCTCATCACTCTGATACATCACTCTGCTACATCCCTTGCCTACATCGCTCTGCTACATCACTCTTACATCCTCTGCTACATCCCTCTGATCATCACTCTGCTATCTCCTCTGCTACATCTCTGTACATCTCTCTGATGCATCCCTCACATCTCTTGCTCCCTCTGCTACATCCCTCTGCTACATCCTCTGCTACATCACTTGCTTCATCCTCTGATCATCCTCTAATACACTCTGATACATCACTCTCTCATCCTCTGATCATCACTCTGATACTCCCTCTGATACATCCTCTGCTACATCCTCTACTACTCCGTTCACTCTGATGATCCCTCTTGCATCTTCTACATCACTCTGATACATCCTCTATGCATCACTCTGATGCATCACTCTATCATCACTCTGATTTCCACTCTGATACATCTCTCTACATCCTCTTAATCCTTATATCCTCTAGCTACTCCTCTATATCTTATAATACAATCTCTATATCCTCTGTCATCTCTCTGCTACATCACTCTGCTATCCTCTGCTATATCTCTCGCTCACATCACTCTATACATCACTCTTACATCACTCTGCTACATCCTCTGATCATCCTCTATACATCCACTCTGATCATCACTCTGATCATCACTCTTCTACATCCCTCTGCTACATCACTCTGATACATCACTCTGCTACATCACTCTGATCGCATCACTCTGCTACATCCTCTGATCATCACTCTCATACATCACTCTGATCATCCTCTGCTACATCTCTGATAGTCGCTCTGCTCATCACTCTGATCTCCTCTTCGTCCTCTGTATCATCACTCTCTCATCCCCTCTGCTCTCCTCTGATGCATCGCTCTGATACATCACTGATACATCACTCTTACATCCTCTTCTGCATCCTCTATCTCTCTATCATCCTCTGTCATCCCTCTGATAATCTCTGTTCTCTACATCTCTCTGCTACATCCTCTTATCCTCTGCTCCATCTCCTATCCTCTATCATCACTCTGTACTCCTCTGCTACATGCTTGCTATCCCTCTGCTACATCACCTTATCCCTATCATCACTCTCTACTCCTCTGCTCTCCTCTGTCTCCTCTGATCATCTCTGATACATCCTCTGATGCATCCTCTGCTACATCCCCTCTGCTACATCACTCTGCTACATCCTCTGATCATCACTCTGATACATCACTCTGATACATCACTCTATACATCCTCTGCTACATCACTTTATACATCCTCTGATACATCACTTGATACATCACTCTATACATCACTCTGATCATCACTCTGATACATCACTCTGCTACATCACCCTCGATCACATCACTCTGATACATCACTATACATCACTCTGCTACATCACTCTGCTACATCCCTCTGATGCATCACTCTGATACATCCACTCTATCCATCACTATACATCACTCTGATACATCCCTCTGATACATCCTCTGATCATCACTCTGAAACATCACTCTGATATTCACTCTGATACATCACTCTGCTACATCACTCTGCTACATCACTCTGATACATCACTCTGCTACATCACTCTGATACATCACTCTGATACATCACTCTATATCTCTGATCATCACTCTCGCATCCACTTCTATATCCTTGATAATCACTCTGATACATCACTCTGATTCATCACTCTATACATCACTCTGATACATCACTCTGATACATCACTCTGCTACATCACCCTGATACATCGCTCTGATACATCACTGATCGCATCACTCCTGCTACATCCCTCTGCTACATCCACTCTGATACATCACTCTGATACATCACTCTGATCATCACTCTGATACATCACTATACATCACTCTGATACATCACTCTGATCATCACTCTGAGACATCCTCTATATTCCTCTGATACATCACTCTCTACATCACTCTCTCATCATCTATCATCCTCTATATCACTCTGAACATCACTCTGATAATTCCTCTTATCTCTGCTCATCCCTCTCTTCATCACTCTGATCATCCTTGATACATCCTCTGATACATCACTCTGATACATCACTCTGATACATCCTGATCATCACCTATACATCCTCTGCTACATCCTCTATACATCACTCTGATACATCACTCTGATCATCACTCTGCTCCATCACTCTGATGCATCATCTGATACATCACTCTCGATACATCACTTTATACATCACTCTGATCATCACTCTGATACATCACTCTGATACATCCCTCTGATACATCACTCTGATACATCCACTCTGCTACATCACTCTGATACATCCTCTGCTACATCACTCTGATACATCCCTCTGATACATCACTCTGATACAATCTCTGATACATCACTCTGATCATCACTCTGCTACATCACTCTGCTACATCACTCTGATACATCACTCTGATACATCACTCTATACATCACTCTGCTACATCCTCTGCTACATCACTCTGATACATCACTCTATACATCACTCTGATACATCACTCTATCATCCTCTGCTCATCCTCTATCATCTCTGCTACATCACTCAGTCAATCAATCATTTTTTATTTTATATAGTCCCTTCTTACATCAGCTAATATCTCGAGTTCTGTACAGAACCCACCCCAAACAGCTATAATGGTTAGACTTGAAAACTCCTAGAAGGCGAAAACCTAGAAGAAACCTGAGAGGAACCGGCTTGGGGTGGCCAGTCCTCTTCTGGCTGTGCCGGGTGAAGATTTAACCATGCCAAGATGTTCAAAAATGTTCATAAGTGACAAGCATGGTCAAATAATAATCAGAATAATCTCAGTTGCTTTTTCATGGCCGATCATTGAAGTTGAAAACAGCAGGTCTGGGACAGGTAGGGGTTCCATAACTCAGCAGAACAGTTGAAACTGGAATAGCAGCAAGGCCGGGCGACTGGGACGGGTTCCCACCCTATCCCGTATGTCCTGGGTGCTCGGTCTCTCGTTGCTTTTCACTGGCGATCATTAGAGTTGAAAACGCAGGTCTGGGACAGGTAGGGGTTTCGTAACCACATGGGCAGAACAGTTGAAACTGGAATAGCCAAGCCAGCGGACTGGGGACAGCAAGGTGTCATCATGCCCGTTAGTCCTGAGCGTATGGTCCTAGGGCTCAGGTTCTCCGAGAGAAAGAAGACGGTTAGCATCTTAAATTCACAAAGGACACTGGATAAGACAGGGGAAGTACTCCAGTATAACCAACTAACCCAGCCCCCCCCTACTATCACATAATACTGAGGCTGAGACAGGAGCGTCCAACACTGTGCCCCATCCGAAGAAACCCCGGACCACGGAAGGATATAACCCCACCCACTCTGCCAAACACCCCCGCTTCCACTAGAGGGATATCCTCAGCCACCAGCTTACAGTCCTGAGACAAGGCCGGGTTGGCCCACAGGGGTCTCACCACAGCCCACCAAGGCCCACGCAGGATCCCTCGTACTCAGGCCCCACTCAAGTGACCACCCTCCCGGGGACGGCATGAAAGAGCACCAGCAAGCCAGTGACTCAGCCCCCTGCAACAGGGTTAGGGGCAGAAACACTCTGATACATCACTCTGATACATCACTCTGATACACTCACTCTGATACATCACTCTGATACTCACTATACATCACTCTGCTACATCACTCTCGCTATCATCCTCTGATACATCACTCTGGTGCATCGCTGATACATCGCTCTGCTACGTCCTCTCTGCTCCTCTGCCCTCACCTGCATCACTCTGTCTCTCTCTACATCACTTGCTGCATCCTCTGCTGCGTCTCTCTACATCGTCTGCTACATCCCTCTCTGCATCGCTCTGCTACGTCCGCTCTGCTGCTCGCTCTGCTACGTCCTCTGCTGCATCACTCTGCTACATCACTCTGATACATCACTCTGATACATCACTCTGATCATCCTCTGCTACATCCTCTGCTACATCACTCTGATGCATCACTCTGATACATCACTCTGATCACATCACTCTGATACATCCACTCTGCTACATCACCTGATACATCTCTGATACATCACTATACATCCACTCTGCTACATCCACTCTGCTACATCACTCTGATCCATCACTCTGATACATCCTCTATACATCACTCTGATACATCCCTCTGATACATCCTCTGATACATCACTCTATACATCACTCTTATACATCACTCTGATACATCACTCTGAAACATCCACTCTATAATTCACTCTGATACATCACTCTGCTACATCCCTCTGCTACATCACTCTGATTCACTCTATACATCACTCTGATACATCCTCTGATACATCACTCTGATACAATGCTCTGATACATCACTCTGATCATCACTCTCTACATCCTCTGCTATATCCTCTGATACATCCTCTGATACATCACTCTAAATCTTATCTCCTCTGATACATCACTTATCATCCTCTGATCATCACTCTCTACATCCTTACATCACTCTGATCATCTTTATCATCCTCTGCTACATCCTCTGATTCACTCTGATACATCACTCTGATACATCACTCTGATACATCACTCATACATCACTCTATCATCCTCTATACATCTCTGAAACATCACTCTGATATTCACTCTGATATCACTCTCTACATCCTCCTACATCACTCTGCTACATCCTCTATAATATTATCATCACTCTTATACTCCTCTGATACATCACTTATCATCTTCTACATCCTCTGCTACATCACTCTGATACATCACTCTCATCATCACTCTATACATCACTCTGATACATCACTCTGATACATCACTCTGATACATCACTCTGATACATCACTCTGATCATCACTCTGCTCCATCCCCTGATACATCACTCTGATACATCACTCTATACATCATCTGCTACATCACTCTATACATCACTCTGATACATCACTCTGATACACTCACTTTGATACATCACTCTGATACATCTCTCTGATACATCCCTCTGCTACATCCTCTGATACATCACTCTGATACATCCTCTGCTAGATCACTCTCTGATCACTCTGCTACATCACTCTGATACATCACTCTGACACATCCCTCTGATACATCACTCTGATACATCACTCTGCTGCATCATCTGTCATCCCTCTTCATCTCTGTCATCATACTCCTTGCTGCTCCTCTGATCATCCCTCTGCTCGTCCTCTGCTCATCACTCTGCTACATCCTCTGCTGCATCACTCTGCTACATCACTCTCTACATCAACTCTGCTACATCCTTTGATACATCACTCTGCTACATCTCTCTGATCATCACTCTGATACATCCTCTGATGCATCGCTCTGCTACATCACTCTGCTGCATCACTCTGATGCATCCCTCTGCTACATCACTCTGATCATCAATGATACATCACTCTCTACATCACTCTGATACATCACTCTGATACATCACTGATACATCCACTCTCTACATCACTCTGATATCACTCTGCTACATCACTCTGATACATCACTCTGATACATCACTTTATCATCACTCTGATACATCACTCTGATACATCCTATACATCCTCTACTACATCACTGATCATCACTGATACATCTTATCATCCTTCTCTCACTCTGCTACATCACTCTGATACATCACTCTGATCATCACTTCATCACTCTATACATCTCTTCATCACTCTATCATCACTTATCATCACTCTGATACATCACTCTGATACATCACTCTGATCATCACTCTGATACATCACTCTGATACATAATAATATAATAATATTCCATTTTCTTTTATCACTTACAGTTCTATACTTTTTGTGGTCGGGATCAACCCACTCTGTTCGCGTGCTCTGCCACTACTACAGAGGACCACATCACTCTGATACATCCACTATCATCACTCTGATACATCACTCTGATCATCACTCTGATATCCTGATCACATCACACTATACATCACTCTCTACATCACTCTATCATCCATCTCTATACATTCTGATCATCCTCTGATCATCTTCATCACTCTGATCATCCATCTCTATACATCCTCTGATACATCCTCTGATACATCACTCTGCTACATCCCTCTGCTACATCACTCTGATACATCACTCTGATACATCATCTGCTACATCACTCTGATACATCACTCTGATCATCACTCTCGATACATCACTCTATCATCCACTTCTCATCCCACTGATACATCACTCTGATCATCCTCTGATACATCCTATACATCACACTATCATCTCTCACATCCTCTATATCCATCTCTGATCATCCCTCTGCTACATCACTCTCTACATCCCTCTGATGCTCCCTCTGATCATCCCTCTGCTCATCTCTGATACATCACTCTGTACATCACTCTCCTCACTCTGCTACATCCCTCTCATCACTCTATCATCACTCTGATCATCACTCTATCATCACTCTGATACATCACTCTGATCATCCTCTGATACATCACACTATACATCCTCTCTACATCACTCTGCTACATCACTCTGCTACATCACTCTGATACATCACTCTGATACATCACTCTGATCGCATCACTCTGATACATCAGTCATCTCTGATACATCCTCTGATCATCACTCTCTACATCACTCTGCTACATCACTCTATCCATCGCTCTATACATCCTCTGCTACATCCCCTCTCTATCATCCTCTGATACATCACTCTGCTACATCACTCTATGCATCCTCTGATCATCACTCTGATACATCCTATGCATCCTCTGCTACATCTTCAATATCACTCTATACATCACTGATACATCACTCTGATCATCCTTGTACATCCTCTCGCTACATCATTATCATCCTTGATACATCTATCATCACTCTATTCCTCTGTCGCATCCCCTCTGCTACATCACTCTGATCATCACTCTATCATCCTATACATCACTCTGATCATCCTCTGAAACATCATTATATTCCACTCTGATCATCCTCTGCTCCATCACTCTCTCTTCTGATCATCCCTCTGATCATCCGCTCTATACATCACTCTGTTCCATCACTCTGATTTTTGCATCATCATTCATCACTCTGTACATATCTGCACATCACTCTGCTACATCCCTCTGCTACATCACTCTGCTACATCACTCTATCATCCTTTAATCTTGCTACATCCTCTGATCATCACTCTTCACACTCATCCTCTGTACATCACTCTGCTATCCTCTGCTACATCACTCTGATCATCCCTCATCATCCTCTTACATCTTCTATTACATCACTTGTTTCTCTCATCTTATTCATCACTCTGATCATCCTTATCATCCCTTTATCCGCTCTGATACATCACTTGCTACATCACTCTGATACATCCCTCTGATCATCACTCTGTACATCCTCTTCACTCTGCTCATCCCTCTGATCATCTCTGATACATCACTCTGCTACATCACTCTGATCATCCCTCTGATCATCACTCTGATACATCACTCTGATCTCCTGTATCCTTTCTCTTATCACTCTCTACATCATCTATACATCCTCTGATCATCCTCTCACATCTCTATGCATCACTCTGATCATCCTCTTTCTCTGCTCATCCTCTGTTCATCACTCTGCTGCATCCTGCATCGCTCTGCTGCATCCCTTGTCATCTGCATACATCACTCTGATCATCCTTATACATCTCTATACATCACTCTGCTACATCAAACTCTGATACATCACTCTGCTACATCACTTCACTCGCTACATCACTTGATACATCTCTGCTCATCACCTCTACATCACTCTATACATCCTCTTTATCCTCTATCACCCATCCTCTCTACATCCTCTGATTCACTCTATCTCCTGATCATCACTCTGCTACATCACTCTGATGCATCCCTCTTACATCATCTCTTCACTCTGCTACATCTCTTATCACTCTTACATCACTCTATAATTCTCTACATCACTCTGCTACATCACTCTGATACATCACTCTGCTACATCACTCTGATCATCACTCTCGCTACATCACTCTGCTATCATCACTCTATACATCACTCGCTGCTATCATCACTCTCTAATCACTCATCTCTATACATCACTCTCTACATCCATCACTCTCTACATCAGCTCTTCATCCTCTGATCATCCTCTGCTACATCCTCTGATACATCACTCTGATACATCACTCTGATCATCACTCTCTGATACATCACTCTGCTCCATCACTCTGATACATCACTCTCGATACATCTCTGTCATCACTCTGATACATCCCTCTGCTACATCACTCTGATACATCCTCGATTCTTGTCATCCTTATAATCCTCTGATATCCTTTCCATCACTCTCCTACATCCTCTGCTTCTCTCCATCACTCTGATACATCACTCTGTCATCCTCTGCTACATCCTCTGATACATCACTCTAATACATCATCTGATACATCTCTGTAATCTCTGTACATCACTCTGATCATCCTTATCATCACTTCATCCTCTATGCATCCCTCTGCTACATCACTCTGATGCATCCGTCTTTCATCTCTGCTCATCGTTGATACATCATGTACTCCTTATCCTTTCATCCTCTGTACATCTCTGCTCATTCTTCATCCTTGATACATCCTCTACCTCTGATACATCTCTGTCTCTGATTTTCATTTTCCATACTCCTCTGTACTCACTCTGATAATCACTTATTCTCTATCCTATGTCTTATTCTCCTCTGATCATCCTCTGATCATCTCTATGCATCGTCTGCTCTCTCCTAAACATCACTCTGATACATCGGCTCTGCTACATCACTCTATCATCCCTCTGCTACATCACTTGTACATCCTCTATCATCCTCTATCATCTCATACATCCTCTTACATCCTCTATCATTCTGAATCATCCTCTGATTCATCACTCTGCTACATCACTCTGATCCTCACTCTGCTACATCCTCTGCTACATCCTGCTACATCCATCACTCTGCTACACTCACTCTGCTACATCCACTCTGATACATCACTCTGATCATCCTCTCTATCCCTCTGTACATCACTCTGCTACATCCTCTCATCTTCACTCTGCTCCATCACTCTCTACATCCTCTGCTACATCACTCTGCTGCATCTCTGCTCATCCTCTCTCATCCTTCTATACATCATTTCTCTGCTGCATCACTCTGTACATCACTCTGCTGCATCCTTGATCATCCTCTTGCATCCCTCTCTACATCCTCTCTGATACATCCTCTGCTATCCTCTTATCCTCTGATACATCTCTGTGCATCACTCTATTCTTGATCATCACTCTGCTACGTCACTCTGTCATCCTCCTGCTACATCACTCTGCTGCATCGCTCTGATGCATCATCTTACATCACTCTGCTACATCCTCTATCATCACTCTGCTACATCCCTCTGCTCATCCTCTGTCATCCTCTTCATCACTCTGATCATCCTGTTTACATCTCCTACTCTGATACATCTCTGATACATCCTCTGTGCATCTCTCTGCTGCATCCCTCTGATCATCATCTCTGCTACATCCCCTCTGCTTACATCACTCTGCTACATCACTCTCCTACATCCCTCTGATACATCATCTATCACATCACTCTGTACATCCGCTCTGATACTATCACTCTGATGCATCACTCTGCTATATTCATCACTCTGTACATCTTTCATCACTCTGATCATCTCTGATGCTCCTCTGCTGCATTCTGCACATCTCTCTCCTTGCATCCTCTTGCATCACTCTGATGCATCGCTCTGCTACATCATCTCTCCTCTGCTATCACTGCTCTGATGCATCCCTCTGATACATCACTCTGCTGGCATCCACTCTGCTCCATCACTCTGCTACATCACTCTGCTACATCAGCTCTGATACATCCCTCTATACATCCTCTGATCACATCACTCTGATACATCACTCTGCTCATCACTCTATCATCTCTATATCACTCTATACATCCCTCTCTACATCACTCTCTCATCCTCTGATCATCCTCTGTCGCTCTCATACATCATCTTCATCACTCTGATACATCACTCTGATACATCACTCTATACACCTCTCATAATCCTCTTACATCCTCTCTACATCACTCTATCCATCACTCTGCTCATCACTCTGATTCATCACTCTGTCATCACTTGCTACATCCACTCTATCATCCTCTGATACATCACTCTGATACATCACTCTGCTCACATCACTCTGATACATCACTCTGTACATCACTCTATACATCATTATCATCATTATCTCTCTCTACATCTCTATATTCATCCTCTCTACATCACTCTATAATCCTTGTCATCTATCCCTCTCATCTTCCTCTGATCATCACTTATACATCACTCTGATTCTCCCTCTGTGCATCCCCTCTGATCATCCTCTGCTACATCACTCTGCTACATCACTCTGATACATCACTCTATCATCTCTGCGTTACGTCACTCTGCTCGCATCCCTCTGCTACATCACTTGATAATCACTCTATATCCTCTATACACTCACTCTATATCACTCTATCATCTTCACTCTCCTACATCACTCTTACATCCTCTATCATCACTCTTACATCATCCTCATCTCCATCTTATGCATCACTCTATCATACTCTGCTACATCACTCTCTCCATCACTCTCTACATCACTCTATCATCCTCTTTCCTTCACCTCTGTTGATCACGATACTCCTCTTATCATCTTTCTCCTCTATACATCCTCTGTCATCACTCGATACATCACTCTGTACATCCACTCTGTACATCACTCTTCCATCCTCTATCTCCTCTGATGCATCCCTCTCATCACTTATACATCCTCTCTACATCTTATGCATCCTCTGATACATCACTCTGATATCACTCTGATACATCCTCTGCTACATCACTCTATCATCCTCTCATCCACCCTAATACATCACTCTGATACATCCTCATACATCCTCTGTACATCACTCTGCTCCCATCACTCTGATACATCACTCTATACATCACTCTGATACATCACTTTTCATCCTCTGATTCACTCTATCATCACTCTGATATCACTCTGAACATCACCTATCTGATACATCACTCTGCTCATCCTCTGCTACATCACTCTGATACATCCCTCTGCTACATCCTCTGATACATCTCTGATCCACTCCACTCTGATATACTCTATCATCACTCTGCATCCTCTCTGCTATATCCTCTGATCATTCTCTGATACATCACTCTGAGTATCACTCTATACATCCCTCTGTACATCACTCTGATCACCTCTTACATCACTCCTGATACATCACTTATCATTTCTATTACATCTGCAAGTGCATCACTCTGATACATCACTCCCGATTACATCACTCTGATACATCACTCTATGCATCACTCTATCATCCTCTATACATACTCTGATACATCCTCTGATTTTCACTCTGATCATCACTCTCTACATCACTCTGCTACATCCTTGATACATCACTCTGATACATCACTCTAGAAACATCACTCTATATTCCTGATACATCCCTCTGCTACATCTCTCTTTATATCCTCTTATCACTCTTTTCTGATATCTCTATAATCACTATCATCACCCATACATCACTCTGCTACATCCTCTGATACATCACTCTGATCATCTCTATACATCACTTCTACATCCTCTATATCACTTATCATCCTCTGATACATCCACTTTATACATCTATCATCACTCTGATACATCACTCTGATTACATCCCTCTCGATGATCACTCTATACATCCTCTGCTACATCCTCTATACATCACTCTGCTCCATCACTCTGATCATCCACTCTGATCATCTCTCTGATGCAATGCTCTATACATCACTCTATCATCACTCTGCTACATCCACTCTGCTACATCACTCTATACATCACTCTATACATCACTCTATCATCACTCTCTACATCCTCTTACATTCTGATCATCTTCTATCATCCTATATCTCTCTGATCACTCACTCTGCTGCATCCTCTGATCATCACTCTGCTACATCCCTCAGTCATCAGGTCAGTCATTTTTTTTTATTATGCCCCTTCTTTCAGCTAATATCTCGAGTGTGTGTCAGAACCCAGCCTAAACCCCACTAGTAATCGGTGTGGGCGGTGTCTGAAGAAAACTCCTAGAAAGGCAAAACCTGGGAAGGAGGCCTCGGTTAGGTTCCTCTTCTGGCTTGCCTGAAGATTATAACAGACATGCCAAATGTTCAAAATGTTCATAAGTGACAAGCATGGTCAAATAATAATCAGGAATAAATCTCAGTTGGCTTTTCTGTCATCATTAAGAGTTGAAAACACAGGTCTGGACAGTAGGGGTTCCCATAACCCTGCAGGCAGAACAGTTAAACTGGATGCAGCAAGG
The DNA here is from genome assembly GCF_020615455.1 of Coregonus clupeaformis. Lineage (NCBI taxonomy): Eukaryota > Metazoa > Chordata > Actinopteri > Salmoniformes > Salmonidae > Coregonus > Coregonus clupeaformis. Next base: position 5,781 of record NW_025537754.1, on the reverse strand, counting down.
CCAGGCGGATTCGGGACCAAGGAGTCACCTCGGCCGGTATCCCCGTATGTCCTGGTGCTCCAGGTCTCTCAGTTGCTTTTCATGGCCGATCATTAAGAGTTGAAAACGCAGTCTGGGACAGGTGGGGTTTTCGTAACCCTGGCAGACAGTTGAAACTGAATGCGGCAACCGGCGGACTGGGGACGCAAGGTGTCATCATCCCGGTATCCTGGCGTATTCCTAGGGCTCCAGGTTCTCGAAAAAGAGAGCAGAGAGAATTAGAGAGAGCATACCCAAATTCACAAGGACTCTGGATAAACAGGAGAATTACTCCAGTATAACCAACTAACCCCAGCCCCCTCACATAATATCCATAAATACTGGGAGGCTGAGACAGGGGCGTCCGAACCCTGTGCCCCCATCCGGAAGAAACCCCGGACGGGCCAACCAGGAAGGATATAACCCCACCCCACTCTGCCAAAGCACGCCCCCCACCACTAGATATCCTCAACCACCCACTTACAATCCTGAGACGTCCCTGAGGTCTCACCTCAGCCCGGCCCGCCAGCATCTCTACTCCAGCCCACTCGTCTTCCCCTCCCAGGGCGGCATGAAAGCACCAGCAAGCCAGTGACTCTCAGCCCCTGCAACGGGGTTAGGGGGCAGAGAACACTCTGATACATCACTTGTACATCACTCTTTCATCACTCTATACATCACTCTATACATCATTTATACATCACTCTGCTACATCACTCTGTCATCCTCTGATCATCCTCTTCATCCTGATCTCCTCTGCTACATCTCTGCTCTCATTGACTCCTTCTCTCATTCTCGCTCTCTTTTTTTCATCACTCTCTACCGTCATCTCTCGTCACCTTTTATCTACTCTCTGCTATCCCTCTGTACTCCTCTTATCATCTGCTCATCCTACATCATCTCTGAGTGCATCACTCTGGTACATCCTCTGCTCATCACTCTGTACATCCTCTTCATCATCTGATATCACTTGCTTCATCCTCTTTTACATCGCTCTCTCATCCTCTGTTCATCTCTATATTCTGCACATCTTGCTCCATTTGATCTCCTTATATCCTCTATCATCATCTGATCATCACTCTGATACATCACTCTTTGATACATCACTCTGATACATCCTCTGATACATCACTCTGAAACATCCCTCTGATAATTCCCTCTATACATCCACTCTGCTACATCCTCTGCTTCATCCTCTGTCATCCTCCTGATAATCCCTCTGATATCCTTATACATCCTCTGATATCTCTGATACTCACTCTGATGCATCACTCCCTACATCACTCTGCTATATCACTCTGATACATCCTCTGATACATCACTCTAAAACATCACTCTGATTCATCAGCTCTGATACATCACTCTGATACATCCCTCTGATACATCACTCTGCATACATACCTCTACATCACTCTGATATCCTTATTCTCTACATCACTCTGCTCATCCTCTGATACTCCTCTGATACATCACTTGATTCATTTTGATACATCCTGATCATCACTCTTTCAACTTGTCTCCTTCATCTCTCTATATTCCTTATTACATCACTCTCTACTCCCTCTGCTACATCACATCTATACATACTCTGATACATCACTCTGATACATCACTCTATCCATCACTGATACATCACCTGATACATCACTCTACTCATCACTCTGATCCATCCACTCTGATACATCCTCTATCATCCTCTATCTCTGATACATCAACTCTGATATCCTCTATACATCCTATCATCCCTCTGCTACATCACCTGATACATCCACTCTATACATCACTCTATACATCACTCTGCTCATCACTCTATACATCACTCTGTCATCACTCTGATACATCCCTTTATACATCACTCTGATACATCACTCTATACATCACTTTATACATCACTCTGCTACATCACTCTGATACATCCCTCTTATGCATCCACTCTCTAATCCTTCATCCTCTGATAATCTCTGACACATCACTCTGATCATCACTCTATACATCCTCTTCTGCTACATCTCTGATACATCACTTGACTCCATCACTCCTACATCACTGATCTCACTCTGCTGCGCCTGATCATCCTCTGCTCCGCATCACTCTGCTCGTCTCTCTGCTGCATCACTCGATTCACTCTGCTACATCACTCTGCTCATCCTCTGCTACATCACTTTCATTATCTCTGCTGCATCACTCTGATGCATCCGCTCTGATGCATCTCTCTGATGCATCACTCTCTACATCGGCTCTGCTGCATCACTCTGATACATCACATCTGCTTCACATCCCTCACTTGCATCAATGATATCATCACTCTGCTACATCACTCTATTCATCACGCTCTGATCATCCTCTGATACATCCTCTGCCATCACTCTGATTACATCACTCTGCTACATCACTCTGATACATCCCTCTGATCATCCGCTATCATCACTCTGATACATCACTCTATACTCTGATCATCCTCTGCTACATCCCCTGATCATCTGATCATCACTCTATCATCACTCTCTACATCCTCTCTCATCACTCTATCATTCTTTTCATCACTATACATCACTCTATACATACTCTGCTACATCACTCTGATACATCCACTCTATACATCACTCTGATACATCACTCTATACATCACTTGATCATCACTCTATACATCACTCGTCATACTAATATAATTTCCATTTCTTTTATCACTTACGGTCGTTGTTCATATTTTGTTCCCATCGACCCCCCTCTTAGCGTTACAAGCGCTCTCTCCCACCGCTACAACCACATCACTCCTATACATCACACTGATACATCACTCTGATACATCACTCTATCATCCCCTGATCATCACTATCATCACACTATCTCACTCTGCTACATCACTCTGATACATCCCATCTCTGATACATCACTCTGATGCATCTCTCTGCTCCATCACTCTGTACATCACCTCTGATCATCTCTTATCCTTATTCCTCTTCTACATCCTCTCTACATCACTCTATACATCCTCTGATACATCATCTGCTACATCTGATATCCTATACATCACTCTGATACATCACTCTATACATCACATTACATCACACTCGATCATCCCTCTTCATCACTCTATACATCACTGATGCATCCCTATTCCTCTACATCACTCTGATCATCCCATCTCTGATACATCACATCCTACTCTTCTACATCACTCCTGATCACATCACTCTGATACATCCTCTGCTACATCACTCTATACATCTCTGCTACATCACTCTCCACATCACTCTGCTACATCACTCTACTACATCACTCTGATACATCACTCTATACATCACTCTATACATCACTCTGATCATCACTCTATACATCACTGATACATCACACTGATACATCCGCTCTGCTACATCACTCTATACTCACTCTGCTACATCACTCTGATACATCACTCTGAATACATCACTCTGCACATCACTCTGCTACATCACTCTGATACATCACAATCTCATACATCACTTGAACATCCCTCTGCTACATCACTCTGATACATCACTCTGATACATCACTCTGATCATCAATCTCATCATACTCTGATACATCACTCTGCTACATCCACTTCTGATACACTCACTCTGATGCATAACTCTGATTGCATCATTATGCATCACTCTGCTACATCATTTTTACATCACTCATCATCCATCTGATCCATCACTGATCATCCTCTGCTACATCTTATACTATCACTCTGATCATCACTATACATCACTCTGATACATCCTCTGATCATCACTCTGCTACATCACTCTGATTACATCACTCTATCATCACTGATCATCCCTATTCCTCCTTGTACATCCCTCTCTACATCATCTGCTACATCACTTTACATCCTCTACTTCATCACTCTGATCATCTCTGATAATCCCTCTCTGTAAATCTTGTACATCCTTTCATCCCTCTGCTACATCCCTCTTCATCACTTACTACATCTCTGCTCATCCTTATACATCCACTCTTGCATCACTCTGCTACATCACTCTATACATCACATCTGCTACATCCACTCTGCTCCATCACTCTATCATCTCTACATCCACTCTAAATGCATGTTCATATTTCAATATGCTATATAACAATACTTTCTGCTTCTCTTCAACAGCAAAAAAAATGGGCTATGTCTTAATATTTTCTGCTGTCCAACCTAATTAATTTCTCATACCACTGTCTGTCACTACATGATTGTGAAGCATCAGCTGTCTGAGTCTGTGGTTTAATTTACACCTATGCCTCTTCCCCATTCAATCTGCTCATTAATCATCTTCCTCCCGGTTGTGGTGTCTCCACATATAACACCCCCCACTCTGTTCTATCGCTATGCTTCACATTATGTTCTATTCATCTGGCTTCACTAAACACTCTTATACTAATACCAAGTTACTGTTCTGATCACTTCCCCTTGATGTTCTATTATTCATCTCAGGCTGTCACTAAGAAATCTTATATGAATCCAAGTTAAACTGTTCTGATCCTTCCTCATATTTCTATTCAGTTTCTATTATGCTGAATACCAAGTTAAACTGGTGGATTTGGGACTGCTACATTCATTGTAGATGTTCAATTAGACTGTTGTTCATTTTTGACATGCTGTGACTGAGGTGTAGTCACTGAAGAGCAGATGTGGTGAAGAAATTAACAATTTTTGTATAATTCCACCTTATTTTGTTGTGTTCATATGTAGTTAAATTCTACCATGGAGGTCTTTATTCACGTAATCTTAATGCAGAGTGCAACAAGCCTTATAATACTCCCTGTTTTCCTGCTTTCTGCATGTTAGCTATAATGATCGTCGTAATCATCATCATAATCATCTGTTGTATCTGAGTTATCACTATGTTATTACCATGGTCTGTTGTAATGGTCTTTTCATTTATGGGGCGAGGGCTTAAGGATTCGTTGGCTGATGCCAAACCGCTACCTATTATCTGACAGATCTCGCTACTTTTACACCAGATCCCTTAATTGCACTGAATAGGGATAAGGAGTTGCCATTTGAACGATTCAGTGTGTTAATTTAGCTATTGTCTTTATGCTTCGCCTCTTTGTTATTCTTTGTTGATTGTTGTCTTGTGCCCTCACACTGTAACCTAACAACCAAAAGAAGTTCTCCTAAATGACGTTAAAATTGTGGAAAACCGTATGTCTTCCAATTTGTCTGACCTTACTCTGTCCGTCTGAACATCTCTCTGTCTGTCCATTGTCTACCTTGCTCTGTCTCTAACATCTCTCTGTCTCTGTCCATTGTCTACCTTGCTCTGTCCTCTAACATCTCTCTGTCTGTCCATTTCTATTGCTCTATCCGTCTAAACATCTCTCTGTCTGTCCATTTCTACCTTGCTCTGTCAGTCTAACATCTCTCTGTCTGTCTCTCATTCTGCACATGAGATTCTACCATCAATCTCTCTTGTTCCGCTCATTCTAGAACCATAGATACTCTGACCATCCAATCTCCTCTATCTATCCTTTCATTTCTGTAAACCATAGAGATCTCTGACCATGCAAGTCTCTCCTGTCTGTCCAGCTCATTCTGTAACCATAATACTCTGACCATCAATCTCTCTGTGTGTCCGACTCATTCTGTGACATAGAGATACTCTGACCATGCCAGTCTCTCTGTCTTCCCTCATTCTATGCACCACAGATACTTACTAATGTGTGTCTCTCCCCTAGGCATCATTCAGTCAATCAGAACCACATGTGTATCCATCTCCTAAAGCGGCAGTGCCAATGCACTCC
>NW_025537753.1:25000-28108 GCF_020615455.1 Coregonus clupeaformis | reverse complement strand
CACACACACACACACACACACACACACACACACAGGCACGCACACACACACACACACACACACACACACACACACACACACACAGGCACGCACACACACACACACACACACACACATACACACACACACACACACACACACACACACACACACACGCACACACACACACACAGGAGCACACACACACACACACACACACACACACACACGCACACACACGCACACACACACACACACACAGGCACACACACACACACACACACACACACACACACACACACACACACACACACACACGCACACACACACACACAGGCACGCACACACACACAGACACACACACACACACACACACACACACACACAGGCACGCACACACACACACACACACACACACACACACACACACACGCACACACACGCACACACACACACACACACAGGCACACACACACACACACACACACACACACACACACACACACACACACACACACACACACACACGCACACACACACACAGGCAGGCACGCACACACACACACACACACACACACATACACACACACACACACACACACACAGGCACGCACACACACACACACACACACACACACACACACAGGCACGCACACACACACGCACACACACACACACACACACACACACACACACACACACACACACACGTTTTGTCTGGAATGATGATCCATCCAGTCATGTCATCCGTGTCTGGATCCCGTAACTATCAGAGAAACGAAGGAAATGGCCTGATAATGTCAGCGTCCCAAATGCCACTCTTTTCCTAGTGCACTATTTTGGACCAGGGCACATAGGGTAGGATATGTTATTATGGTAACTAACAACATGGACATTTAGCAGACACAGATATCCAAAGTGACGTATATGTATATGTTCTGGCCTCTGGATGATTCCAACTCACAGTTGCTTATTTAGCATTTGCACCAGTGTGTATGTGTGAGAACGAGTGTGTGTGTGCCTGTGCCTGTGTGTGTGTGGGATGTTGGGTGTATTCACATCTATTTATAAGTCAGAGCAGTTCTCTTGCTGTCTCTGCCCCGTCTAGGGCTGACATGTCGTCTCTATGAATAACAACACACTACAATGGCTTATTTGTGTGTGTGTGTGTGTGTGTGTGTGTGTGTGTGTGTGTGAGTGTTGAGAGAGAGAGAGAGAGAGAGAGAGAGAGAGAGAGAGAGAGAGAGAGAGAGAGAGAGAGAGAGAGCGAGAGAGAGAGAGAGAGAGAGAGAGAGAGAGAGAGAGAGAGAGAGAGAGAGAGAGAGAGAGAGAGAGAGAGAGAGAGAGAAGAGAGAGAGAGAGAGAGAGAGAGAGAGAGAGAGAGAGAGAGAGAGAGAGAGAGAGAGAGAGAGAGAAGCATGTGTGCATAGATTTAAAGATGGTGAACAGAATTTGTAAAAAATTCTAAAAATATCAATCCACTTGCACTTTATGGGGTATTGTGTTTAGGCCAGTGACACATAATCTCAATTTAATCCATTTTAAATTCACCATAGAGATGTAATATAACACTAGAGTGGTCATAAACCCATAGAGATGTAATATAACACTAGAGTGGTCATAAACCCATAGAGATGTAATATAACACTAGAGTGGTCATAATCCCATAGAGATGTAATATAACACTAGAGTGGTCATAAACCCATAGAAATGTAATATAACACTAGAGTGGTCATAAACCCCATAGAAATGTAATATAACACTAGAGTGGTCATAAACCCATAGAGATGTAATATAACACTAGAGTGGTCAAAAACCTTGCAGGGGAATCCTTGATGCCCATGTGGTACATTCTCTCTCTCTCTCTCTCTCTCTCTCTCTCTCTCTCTCTCTCTCTCTCAATTCAATTAAATTCAATTTAAGGGCTTTATTGGCATGGGAAACGTATGTTAACATTGCCAAAGCAAGTGAAGTAGATAGTAAACAAAAGTGAAATAAACAATAAATATTAACAGTAAACATTACACTCAGAAGTTCCAAAATAATAAAGACATTTCAAATGTCATATTATGTATATATATATATATATATAGGGCAAATGCTCACCTTCGATGGCCACTGGCACGCTGGAGAAGTGTGCTCTTCACGGATGCATCGCGGTTTCAACTGTACCGGGAAGAGGGCAGATAGCGTGTATGGCGTTGTGTGGGCGAGTGGTTTGCTGATGTCAACGTTGTGAACAGAGTGCCCCATGGTGGCGGTGGGGTTATGGTATGGGCAGGCATAAACTACGGACAACTAAAACAATAGCATTTTATTGATGGCAATTTGAATGCACAGATGCCTTGACGAGATCCTGAGGCCCATTGTCGTGTCGTTCATCCGCCGCCATAACCTCAGGTTTCAGCATATTAAACTAATGCCCCATGTCGCAAGGATCTGTACACAATTCCTGGAAGCTGAAAATGTCCCAGTTCTTCCATGGCCTGCATACTCACCAGACATATCAACCATTGAGCATGTTTGGGATGCTCTGGATCGACGTGTACGACAGCGTGTTCCAGTTCCCGCCAATATCCAGCAACTTCACACAGCCATTGAAGAGGAGTGGGACAACATTCCACAGGCCACAATCAACAGCCTGATCAACTCTATGGGAAGGAGATGTGTCAAGCTGCATGAGGCAAATGGTGGTCACACCAGATACTGACTAGTATTCTGATCCACGCCCATACCTTTTTTCTTTAAAGGTATCTGTGACCTTGTGTGAAATCCATAGATTAGGGCCTCATTTATTTATTTCAATTGACAGATTTCCTTATACGAACTGTAACTCAGTAAAATCTTTGAAATTGTTGCATGTTGCCTTTATATATTGTTGTTAGTGTATATAACTAGACGTGGCTTATCGGAGTGAAGGCTGGTTTGGTCTATGTTTACGCAGGTGGGAAAACACCTCATTTGCAATTTGCCTTGAGAGGTTTACTGCCATTAGTTTTGATGAGATTTAACCATGTGGGCGGTTCCTGGCATTTGCATATCTAACTTCTAGAAAAGTTCTAACAATGTTTGTTGTTCTAAAATGGTACAAGAAGGTTCTATACTAGAACACTACCTGTAGTAAACAGC
>NW_025537753.1:0-20000 GCF_020615455.1 Coregonus clupeaformis | reverse complement strand
ATGTGCTCAATTGGATTCAGGTCTGGGGAACGGGCGGGCCAGTCCATAGCATCAATGCCTTCCTCTTGCAGGAACTGCTGACACACCCAGCCACATGAGGTCTAGCATTGTCTTGCATTAGGAGGAACCCAGGGCCAACCGCACCAGCATATGGTCTCACAAGGGTCTGAGGATCTCATCTCGGTACCTAATGGCAGTCAGGCTACCTCTGGCGAGCACATGGAGGGCTGTGCGGCCCCCCAAAGAAATGCCACCCCACACCATGACTGACCCACCGCCAAACCGGTCATGCTGGAGGATGTTGCAGGCAGCAGAACATTCTCCACGGCGTCTCCAGACTCTGTCATGTCTGTCACATGTGCTCAGTGTGAACCTGCTTTCATCTGTGAAGAGCACAGGGCGCCAGTGGCGAATTTGCCAATCTTGGTGTTCTCTGGCAAATGCCAAACGTCCTGCACGGTGTTGGGCTGTAAGCACAACCCCCACCTGTGGACGTCGGGCCCTCATACCAGACACATGCACATTTGTGGCCTGCTGTGGGTCATTTTGCAGGGCTCTGGCAGTGCTCCTCCTGCTCCTTCTTGCACAATGGCGGAGGTAGCGGTCCTGATGCTGGGTTGTTGCCCTCCTACGGCCTCCTCCACGTCTCCTGATGTAGTGGCCTGTCTCCTGGTAGCGCCTCCATGCTCTGGACACTACGCTGACAGACACAGCAAACCTTCTTGCCACAGCTCGCATTGATGTGCCATCCTGGATGAGCTGCACTACCTGAGCCACTTGTGTGGGTTGTAGACTCCGTCTCATGCTACCACTAGAGTGAAAGCACCGCCAGCATTCAAAAGTGACCAAAACATCAGCCATGAAGCATAGGAACTGAGAAGTGGTCTGTAGTCACCACCTGCAGAACCACTTCTTTATTGGGGGTGTCTTGCTAATTGCCTATAATTGTCTATTCCATTTGCACAACAGCATGTGAAATGTATTGTCAATCAGTGTTGCTTCCTAAGTGGACAGTTTGATTTCACAGAAGTGTGATTGACTTGGAGTTACATTGTGTTGTTTAAGTGTTCCCTTTATTTTTTTGAGCAGTGTATGTATATATACAGTACCAGTCAAAAGTTTGGGCACACCTACTCATTCAAGGGTTTTTCTTTATTTTTACTATTTTCTACATTGTAGAATAATAGTGAAGACATCAAAACGATGAAATAACACATATGGAATCATGTAGGAACCAAAAAAGTGTTAAACAAATCTAAATAAATGTTATATTTGAGATTCTTCAAATAGCCATTGTTTGCAACAAGAGAAATAGTTTGCGAATGTTAGCTAACGTTAGCTAAAACATTCCATTTGTTTTGTATCAGCCGCGAACTTTCGCTAACCTTAACGAACAGTCAGACAAGGTAGTGTGCGGCGAACATGCCTGTTTCGGGTCTAAACTGAAGCTACAAATAGTAATGTGGTCATGTCGGGTTTCTACTACATGTAGTAAGAACAGCAAAGTCGTTTGAATTTTGCTGCAAAAAAAAAGATATTTGCAGTTTCAACATAACATTCTGGAATGTTCATTCAAATCGTTTAACTGGACATGTTACTCAGTAAAACAAAGAGAACCCTTGTTGAACTCATCTCCGGGTCAACCACCTATGTAGAGGAAGTGTTCTTTACTTACGCTCCTCCCACCACGTCAAACGCAGCCACAACTCAAGTACAATATTTGTCTGCGTCCTAAATAGCACTTACAGGTCCTGGTCAAAAGTAGTACACTAAATATAGGGAATAGGGTGCCATTTGGGACCCGTACTTCTAACATGGTTATCTGGACCTGGTAGAGGCAGCCCTGTTCAGACCGTATGTTGTAAGAGGACTACTTACACTCCTCCCAGGACACGGATAGAGGCGGCCCTGTTCAGACTGTAGCGAGTCATCATGTTAGGGATGTCATCCTGTAGCTCTGTCCTCTTACCAGAGAACCCAGCCCTCTCAAACAGATGGGCGCGCGCAGGAGACGAGTCCTGGGAGAGAAGATAGAGAGTTAGGGGGTGTCTGTGTGTGTGTGTGTGTGTGTGTGTGTGTGTGTGTGTGTGTGTGTGTGTGTGTGTGTGTGTGTGTGTGTATCGGTTTGTCCCAGTCTGTGTGGGTCGTCCTCAGCGTCGGGGCTAATTGTGTCAGGTTGGCCAATGAGAGAAACTAGTAGCTAGCCATTTTAGTTTGCGAGTATTTCCCCTGTGTGTTTGTCTGTCTGTCTGTGTGTGTGTGTGTGTGTGTGTGTGTGTGTTTGTATGCCTCTCTGTGGGTCCTCTCCGTCTCACCTGTTTGACTGAGCGCACCGAGGAGACATGGTCCACCTGGGCACACCACTTGTCGTAGCAGTTGTACTCTCCCCTCTCTGACATGTCCCACAGGTACTGGCGCCCTCTGAAGTTCTCATGCTCATAGCCCACCCATCTGAAACACACACAGAGAGACAACCTCTGACCTCTGAGCCGTGGAACAATGAAATGTGCATAGACTGACTGCAGAGAACTACAGGGTGGTGGAGGGCAAAGCTAGGAACAAGACACATCTAGATGGGTTTTTTTTGTTGATAAACACATGTTAGGAATGTCATTGTGAAAAAAACAGGATTGGCCAGATCTGAAATACTGCAATGATACTGAAAATAATTTCCTCCTCAGAGAAGAATAAACGATATTCTACTCTATTTGATTCTATTCTGTTTTGTTCTGAATTATATTGATATTTATCAAGTCTATAGCTATTTCTGTTAAAGGTGATTTAATCCAGAGTTTTTCTATACAGAATGCGTGTCATTTTGCAGTGACGTATTAATGTCACTAGGTGGCTCCACTTCACTTACGATCCATCTCCACCTCACAGAGCCCTAACCCTAACCCACTTACACTCCATAGAGCCCTAACCCACTTACACTCCATCTCCACAGAACCCTAACCCACTTACACTCCATCTCCACAGAACCCTAACTCACTTACGCTCCACTGTCCACCTGCACAGAGTTGCATCTCTCTGGGAAGTTCTTGTCGCTTAGTTTCTGGCAGTCGGCACTCAGGTCCAGACGTCTGCCGCCAAAATTACGCTGTTCGAAAAGGGTCACCTGACAACACAATAACATCATCATCATCAGCAACTACCACAACAACAACCACTAAGTAAATATTAACCCCTCTTCTTTCATCTATAGTAAACTGACATGGTACATCTCTATGAAATAACTAACTTATTGACACGTTATATGGGCTTTCTCTATGAAATAACTAACTTATTGAAATATGTAAATGTTTTTGCTCTAATTAAAAAATTCAGCTCCATTATCTTGCGTGTTGGACAAGGGTTTTGGACCTACCCTCCCACTGGACCCGTAGAAGGCACGTTGGAGCACAGACCCCAGCTTGCTGCGGAGATAGGATGGAGGGATGTCTAATTAACACATGACCTTCAGCCATGACCTTTGACCACAACACCTTTGCCAGCTATCTCACTCAGATGCACACACGCAAGTGCACACCACACACACACACACACACACACACACACAAACGTATGCGCGCACATACACACCAATAATCTTGCTGCCAAATTCAGATAAGTGACAGTGTGTAACTGTAACAAAACGTTTATTTGAGTTCTATAGAGCCTATGATTGTATGTCTCACATGTGACATACGTTAAAGACGGAATGGTGATCTGTGAACTTTGCCCTTTAAAGAGGGAATGGTGATCTGTGAACTTTGCCCTTTAAAGAGGGAACGGTGATCTGTGAACTTTGCCATTTAAAGACGGTATTGGTGATCTGTGAACTTTGCACTTTCTGTACAGTAATAATGTATAATGTAACATTTAGTCTGTGTACCAAATGGCACCCTAGTCTCTATATAGTGCCCTACTAATGACCAGACCTGTATTGGCTATATGGGCTCTGGTCAAAAGTAGTGCACTAAATAGGGAATGGGGTGCCATTTGGGATGCATCCTTAAAATCAGGCCATTATGAAAAACTGTAATGGATATGAAAATATTTGTGTTTTAATCCTTTCCCTATTAACAGGAATCAGGCTAGCCATCATTCAAAATGAGATGATTTGGGCGACATTTTGTGCCATGTGCACAGAGATTAGGGGTGGAGTCAATTCCATTTCAATTCCAGTCATTTCAGGAAGTAAACCTAATTCTAATTCCAATTCCAATTTTCCTGAGTTGTCAGGCATTGAAATGGAATTGACCCCAACCCTGATAGTGATCCTATAATCCTACAGGATTGTCTGTATGTATTTGTATGGTCCGGTTAGTGTAACAGAACCAGAGAGACGGTGTGCAACACAAACTAGAGGACAGAGAGGAACTACGACTGCATTTACACAGGTAGCACAATTCTGATCTTTCGCGCAATTATTGGCAAAAGAGCTGATCTGATTTGTCCAAAGACCAGTTAGTGAAAAAGAAAGGTCAGAATTGGGGTGCCTGTGTAAACGCGGCCATACGGACGGACACACAGACGGGCTTGGTGGGTGGGGGGGTTGTAGAGGGGGGTCAGGGAAATCAGAGAATCACTGCTGTGGAATATCCCGTTTTAGAACCCCACCCCCTCTTCCCCTATCTAACACCTCACCTGAACGGTACGGGCAGCAGACCTGACCCTCACCTGAACAGTACGGGCAGCACACCTGACCCTCACCTAAACAGTACGGGCAGCACACCTGACCCTCACCTAAACAGAACGGGCAGCACACCTGGCCCTCACCTAAACAGTACGGGCAGCACACCTGACCCTCACCTGAACAGTACGGGCAGCACACCTGACCCTCACCTAAACAGTACGGGCAGCACACCTGACCCTCACCTAAACAGAACGGGCAACACACCTGGCCCTCACCTAAACAGTACGGGCAGCACACCTGGCCCTCACCTGAACAGTACGGGCAGCACACCTGGCCATCACCTAAACAGTACGGGCAGCACACCTGGCCCTCACCTAAACAGTACGGGCAGCACACCTGGCCCTCACCTAAACAGAACGGGCAGCACACCTGGCCCTGATCACAGCACTCTGAACATACCTGGTTTGTTGGGCTAGTCCGTAGACTTTAGTAAAGATGTTCATGTCAGCTCCAAGAGGCCAGGAGAAAGGCCTTTAAATACAGTCCAGGTCACAACCTACAGGGAATACTAGAAGGATCAAAGTCCTCCTGACCCTCTCACTCACAGACCCTGGCCGCATTCATATGCTAAACACAGGTCACACACACACACACACACACACACACACACACACACACACACACACACACACACACACACACACAGAAATGCAAGCATACACAGAAACACAGCTAGAAGCATATGTGCATTGTATCTGCACATGCACATGCATACACACGTGCACGCACACACACACACACACACACACACACACTCTACACAACACCCTCTTTGACCCTACGTATGTACTAACAGAACAGGGAGTGCAGTGCCAACCGTTTTACCTCCTAACAATTCAGCGTTCTTTAGAACAATATGCCTCCCTCCATGATAATAACTGTATTCAGTCTGGATGGCTGCAGAGCTGAATGGAACGGTGCATCTGACTGCTGCTATACACTCCCAGTGGAGGCCTCTGCCATGGACGTCTATGGCTATTCAGACACAGATCAATGTCTGCTACCTGACTGGTTAAATAACTCAAACCACCATCATATAACTAGAAACACATTACTTAAGAGTCATGTCTCTTTTTGTTGACACTATTGGCATATAAGAGGATATCTGTTAGGTTAACATTCCTCTCTCAACTGGCTAGGATGTGATAGGCTAACTGTGACACAGAACATTCCTCTCTCAACTGGCTAGGAGGTGATAGGCTAACTGTGACACAGAACATTCCTCTCTCAACTTGCTAGGATGTGATAGGCTAACTGTGCCACAGAACATTCCTCTCTCAACTGGCTAGGATGTGATAGGCTAACTGTGACACAGAACATTCCTCTCTCAACTGGCCAGGATTTGATAGGCTAACTGTGACACAGAACATTCCTCTCTCAACTGGCTAGGATGATAGGCTAACTGCGACACAGAACATTCCTCTCTCAACTGGCTAGGATGTGATAGGCTAACTGTGACACAGAACATTCCTCTCTCAACTTGCTAGGATGTGATAGGCTAACTGTGCCACAGAACATTCCTCTCTCAACTGGCTAGGATGTGATAGGCTAACTGTGACACAGAACATTCCTCTCTCAACTGGCCAGGATTTGATAGGCTAACTGTGACACAGAACATTCCTCTCTCAACTGGCTAGGATGTGATAGGCTAACTGTGACACAGAACATTCCTCTCTCAACTGGCTAGGATGTGATAGGCTAACTGTAGATAATGAAATGACAGATTCTGTTGTTAAAGTCACACAGATAATCATCGTCCTTTCATGGTTCAATTGTGATTTAATTCTTAATGTGAATGCGAAACGTTCTATGAAGTATGAATGATTGAGCTCAAAGTTTTCAGTCATTGATATTTACACTACACTTTAATCAATTATATTCATTGGGTTTAACCAGGTTTAAAAAAGGTTTGTTTGTCAGTTTATCATGTAATCCATGTGAAAATAATATTTTTATACCATCATATTTCAGAGTTATATCTAAAATAAGTTACATCTAACTTTCCTATATACACCTAGAAAAAATGGTTCCAAAAGGGTTCTTCGGCTGTCCCCATAGGAGAACCCTTTTTGGTTCCAGGTAGAACTCTTTTGGGTTCCATGTGTAAAGGGTTCTTCAAAGGGTTCTCCTATGGGGACAGCCGAAGAACCCTTTTAGGTTCTAGATAGCACCTTTTCTTCTAAGAGTGTAGAAATCAAATCCGGGTATTTCAATGAGTCTAATTGTAGACATAGTCCCATTGATAGGAGCCTATAGCAAAACTCTCTGAGGCTGATCTGCACGTGTGTGGATCACATACCCTCGGACATTCACTTTCCGCTTACAGTGGAGAAATGCCCATTTCCAAAAGATCTGTTTGCCCCAGCAAATTACGCTCACACTCCATTGACTTTGAATGGAGGGGGGTATTTGGGTCCTGTCTGCTCGCCCCCCCCCAAATGGGGCCCCTGAATAGAGGTAAAACTTACTGGATGTTTCGCGGCGCGCTTTTGTGACATCGGGTGCTGTAACCTCTGTCCCTGAGGATTTGTGAGAATGAATTAGGTCCAGAAACTTGGGGACCTTTCTTGCATTTTGGAGTTGTTTCCAGCAGGGACAAATGCAGGCCGTTGAACAGGTAGGCATGTAGCTATGTGTGGTTCTGGGGAGAGCTAGAGGACTGGTGAGGAAAGACAGAGAGACAGGGAGAGAGACAGGGAGAGAGATAGCTAGCTAGATACACTGTAGGTAGGCTGCGGGGGGCATTTTGTTGTCTACATTCTTAAACATTTTTGCTCACTTTTCTAAATTAGACACTGAAGGATTTTCATGATCAGTTACTAGACCTCGGTACCTCTGCCGGGAACGGGATCAGTTTGACATGTCACTGATACTGACTGTGTTGGACAAGCTGACGTACTTATTGTCTTTAATTGCGTTTTGCGTCAGTGTATCTCATGGCTGGTTGAAACGAGGCTAGATCATTCCTTTAATCTTAGTTTGGGCCTGAGAATGATGTGGTGTCAGCGTTTTCAATGGACTATTGCTTATTTCTGAGTTTAAACCATTATTTGGAGATGTTTTCCAGTGTGAGTTAATTAGGATGCTTTTATCCACAGACGTTGGATATCTAGCGCCTCTGTGTAAGTCTGTGTTGGGCGTCCATTTGATAGTAGAGCTGAAAGGGTTTTATTTGTGTGATTTCTATCAGTATTATATGAAAATATATAGTATATTGTTTGTATCAACTCAGATTGGTAGACTTGTCTTGAGACAAACTATCTGCAGTTTGAGCTCTGTATAATATTAATACAATGGTGTTAATTACACAGAAGTAATTCATCCCTGAGATGAGTGTTTAAGTATTATCTGAGATCAGTTTTCTACTCATTGGCATTAAAGTAAAAGAATAAAGGGGTAACACTTTCTATGAAGTACAGTGTTATGACACTGACTATAAGTATCCATAGTAACTCTTTTAAGCGTTTATAAAACATACTGTGTGATTCTTCCTTCTATGTACAGGTGTGACCGGAGACAGTGAGCCACCTGTGACAGATCAACACCATGTTACTACAGCGGATGCTGAAGCCGCAGCATGTGCTTGTGCTGGTGCTGTGTGTGTCAGCCAGCGAAGACTTTGACTGGACCAAGAGTGAACGCGGATCATTCTACTATGGCACTTTCCCAACTGGTAGGCTACTGTACAAGGAGAAATGTAGAAGTGACCGAATCATGTTAAAAAGGTCTATAACTAACAGCAAAACATATTTATACAACTAGAAATAAGATCTGCAGAATAAGAATTACAGAAATTAAGAGAGAGAGAGAGAGAGAGAGAGAGAGACATGTAATTTATTTTCTCACAGGAATGAAGAGTTGTTGCTAACCTCTTGTGATGAGTACTGAGTATACGAAGAGGCAGGACGCAGACGCAGGAATTAACAAGGTCAAGGTTTACTAAACAATGACAAAGAGAAATAACAAAGATAGAGTAAATGACATGAAGCTAAACAATCACACACAACATCATAAGGAACAGTCCAGGGCTAAATAGGGGTGGTGATAAGATGATGAGGTGCAGGTGCGCTGGAGGTGATGAGGGTGCGTTGGGTTTCCATTCCGGTGTTGCCGAGGTGGTGGCTCAGACCGTGGAGCTCAGTGAGACCGGCGAATCAGAGCGCCGGAGGGGAGCCACGGGAGGAGACGTGACAGTACCCCCCAGACGCGCGGCTCCAGCCTCTGGACGTCGCCGGCCAGGAGGACGACCCTGAGGACGAGGAGTGGGCCGGTCAGTGCGACGACGGTGGAAGTCCCGAATTAGGTTGGGGTCCAGAACGTCCCCAGCCGGAACCCAGCTCCTCTCCTTAGGGACCATACCCCTCCCAGTCCACCAGGTAATGGAGCCGTCCCCCCACGGAACCCGGAGTCCAGCAGGTCCTCACCACACACGCTGGACTCCCGTCAGTGTCCAGGGGGCGGAGGAGCGTACCCGGGGACGGCATCTCGCCAGAGGACCAGGAACCACCGGCCTGAGGAGAGACACATGAAAAGTGGGTGAGACACAGTAGTGAGGGGAAGGAGCAGCTGGTATGATACCTAATTTATCCGCCGGAGGACCTTAAACGGCCCCACAAACCGGGGGCTCGGTTTCTTGCAGGGCAGGCGGAGAGGGAGGTTTTTTGTGGACAGCCAGATACGATCCCCAGGCTGGAATACAGGGGCCTCACTGTGGTGGCGGTCGGCTTCCCAGCTAACAAGGAACGTAACTGAGACATTTGTAACATTCCCCTTAAGTCTTCCAGAGGTACTGAATGTCATAGCCCGTTTCTAATAAGTATTTTAGAGGTTATAAATATCAGGTCGCTATACAGACATCATGGGAACATACAATTTTTTTCCTTGGTAGTCCATGAAAGGTTCTGAATATCATGTTATTTTGGAGATATCCTAGGAACATTTCATAACGTTACATTTAGAGCTGTGGTTTGTCTTCATATAACGTTACAATCGGAATGATAGAAATACATTTTGGAACATCGTCTGTAAGTTTCACAATAACGTTATCATGACTTATGTGGGGACTAAAATAACTTTGTGGTCACGTCCTGGAACGTAATTTTGTTAGCTGGGTTGGTCCTTCTGCCGACGAATGGCCCACTGGAGATGGACATGGGGGCGGCGTCCCAGACCTGTCCGGCCCTGTGGAACCACTCGTCAACAGCGGTCGCATCGATCTGGCTGGGTGTCCAAGGGGCCAGGGCCGGCTGGTACCCCAGGACGCACTGGAAGGGAGTGAGCCCCGTGGAGGAGTGAACGAGGGAGTTCTGGGCATATTCTGCCCAGGGAAGAAACCTTGCCCACTCACCCTGCCGGTCCTGATAGTGGCAATGAAGAAACCTCCCCAGCTCCTGGTTCATGAGCTCCACCTGCCCATTCGACTGAGGCCTATACCCAGAAGTGAGGCTGGCCGTGGCCCGATCTTCTCCAGGAAAGCCTTCCACACTCGGGAGGTGAATTGGGGGGCCACGGTCCGAGACGATGTCCTCCGGGAAGTCCATAATGCCGGAAGACCTGTTGGAACAGGACCTCAGCGACCTGGAGAGCAGAAGGAAGACCAGTTAGTGGCAAAAACGGCATGATTTGGAGAACCAATCTACGACCACCAGGACTGTGGTGAAGCTGTCAGAACGTGGAAGGTCGGTGACAAAGTCTATGGACAGGTGTGACCAAGGTCGCTGAGGCACTGGGAGAGGAACTAGTTTGCCTGCCGGGGCGTTCGAGGTGTCTTCGTTTGGGCACATACGGAACAGGAGTTGACATAGCGGGAGACATCAGAAGCCAAGGTGGGCCACCAGTATTTTTGGGCTAGAGAATGTGCGTAATACTAGAGTGCCCTGCCGTAAGGGTAGTGTGCGCCCAGATCAGCAGGTGGTCACGGACACTGGTGGGTACATACATGACCCGCAGGGGCGTTGGCAGGCGCTGGGTCCTCCTGAGCCGCCAGGCGGATGTCTTCGTCCACATCCCAAATGACAGGTGCAACGATGAGAGACGAGGGCAGGATAGGACCCCCAGATCCTTCCTTTCTCCGGTATGGTGCATCCTGGAGAGTGCGTCGGCCTTCACATTCTGGGATCCTGGGCGGTAGGACAGAATGAATTGGAAGCAAGTGAGAAATTGGGCCCACCTGGCTTGACGAGAGTTCATCCGTTTCGCTGCCCGTATGTGCTCCAAATTCCGGTGGTCAGTAAGAATCCGGAATGGATGGACTGCGCCCTCCAGCCAGTGTCTCCATTCCTCCAGAGCGAGGACCACCACCAACAGCTCCCTGTACCAACTCCATAGTTCCTCTCTGCGGGGGTAAGCTTTTTAGAGAAAAAGGCACAGGGATACATTTTCTCTGGCTTACCATGCCGCTGGGAGAGGACCGCACCCACACCCTCCTCCGATGCGTCCACCTCCAGGATGAAAGGACGAGAAGGATCTGGGTGTTTTAGGATGGGCGCTGTGTTGAACCTCTCCTTCATCCTCTTGAAGGCAGCGTCAGCCTCAGGATTCCAGGGCAGCTTCTGAGGCCCACCCTTAAGGAGAGAGGTGAGCAGGGCGGCTGTGGAGCTGAAGGACCTGATTAAATGCCGGTAGAAATTAACGGCCTAGGAAGCTCTGTAGGCCCTTGATGGTGGTGGGAACTGGCCATGAGCTGATGGTGTCCGTCTTCACTCCTTCCATGAACACCCCCTGAGGACTGATCCAGTATCCCAGGAAGGAGATGGCCTGTTGGTGGAATTTCTCCCCCTTCACCAACAGGCTGTGTTCCTGGAGGCGGAGTAGGACAGCTCGAACGTCCCTGACGTGCTCCTCGAATGTAGCCGAGTAGATCAGGATATCGTCGATGTACACCACCACCTGTCTACTCAGCATGTCCCGGAACACGTCATTGACGAAGGACTGGAACACAAAAGGTGTGTTGGCTAGGCCGTAGGGCATGACGCGGTATTCATAGTGGCCTGAGGTAGTGCTGAATGCAGTCTTCCACCCGGATTCGGATCAGGTTGTAGGCACTCCTCAGGTCCAACTTGGTAAAGTACCGGGCCCCTCGTAGCTGCTCGATGGCCGACGGAACCAGATTGGAGGGGGTACCGGTACTTGGTGGTGACTGCGTTCAGCCCCCTGTAGTCAATGCATGGTCTCAGTCCTCCGAGGTAGAGCGTCTGATGAACCTCTGTTTCAGGGTCTCCGCCACATACTTCTCCATGGCCTCAGTCTCCGCCATGGAAAGGGGGTAAATGCGACTCTTTGGGGGGTGTTGTCCCTCCAGCAGGTCAATGGTGCAGTCCCAGGGCCTGTGAGGAGGGAGACACTCTAGCTTAATGAAGAGAAGACATCAGAGAGATCTGCGTACTCATGTGGAATGTTGGGCTGGAGGGCGGACTCCGGACTCTCCACAGACGTGGAACAACAAACCACCGACAGGCAGGTCTTCCGGCATGAGGTGGACCAGGCTGTGATCCTCTTGGTGCTCCAATTGATGGTGGGGTTGTGTAGTCTGAGCCAGGGCAATCCCAAGACGATCCGGTGAAGGGGTGACGTGACAATGTGGAATGACAGCTCCTCGTGGTGCTCCGGTAGTGTGGGAATGGTGATGGTGATGGGGAGAGTGACGTGCGTAACGGTGCCTGATCCAAGGGGTTTATTGTCCAGTGATGTGACGTGTAGAGGAGATAGCAGTGGAACGGTGGGCAACCCCCATTCAGAGACCAGCTCCCTATCTATAAGGTTCTCCGCTGATCCGGAATCTATCATAGCAGTAGAAGTGGAAGAGAAGGAATAACCAGACACCGTTATGGGAACTAAAAACAATGGTTTTGTGATAGGAGCTGACGTAACACTCACGGAGCGGCGACGGGAGTCATACCGCCTAGATAGGGAGCTGGGCAGGAGATCTGTGGTCCGTGGTGGTGTAGGGGGTGCTGCCCACCTCCATGGGTGATGACTCAGAAGCAGGGCGGCTTCCATAGCTCAGATGGGGTGAGTGACGAGGTTCTGCGAGGTGTTGGGAATGCCATCTCTCTCTCTCAACATGTCGTCTAGACGGATGGCCGTGGTGATGAGGGTATCAAGGTCCATCTCGTCGTCCCGACATGCAAGTTCCATCTTGATGTCCTCCCGTAAGCCTCTCCTGAAGGCTGTGCGCAGAGCACGCTCATTCCAGCCGGAAGACGCCGCCACTGTGCGAAAGCTCAGAGCGTACTCGGACGCGGGCCCCTTTCTCTGTTGTAGATGGAGGAGACGCTCACCCCCGTCCTTTCCCTCCGTGGGATGATCAAACACTGCCCTGAACCGAGCGAGGAAGGTGGGGTAGGGAAGCGCCACTGCCTCCTCTCCTTCCCAGACTGCCGTGGCCCAATCCAGCGCCTTTCCTTGAAGGAGTGAAATCACCAGCGCTATCCTGGCTTGGTCAGATGTATATGCCCGAGGCTGACGCGCCAGATAAAGTGAAACCTGTAGCAGGAAGCCACTACATTTAGTAGTTTTACCGTCATAGCGCTCCGGTAGGGCGAGGGTTCCCGCAGAAATGGGTGATAGCACGGGAACAGGTGGATTTGGGGCACTCGCCGCACCCTGAGGTGGACCCGGAGCGCTGGGCAGATTTAGCAGAGTTTGGAGCACTTCCTGCATGGCGGCGTTCAACTGGGCAAGCTGCTGCTGGTGCTGGTCCAGGCACTGGGAAACTCCTGCTGCATCCATTTTCGTTTGGTGTGTGACTCTGTGACGAGTACTGAGTATACGAAGAGGCAGGACGCAGACGCAGGAATTAACAAGGTCAAGGTTTACTAAACAATGATAAAGAGAAATAACAAAGATAGAGTAAACGACACGAAGCTAAACAATCACACACAACATCTTCCAGAACAGTCCAGGGCTAAATAGGGGTGGTGATGAGATGATGAGGTGCAGGTGCGCTGGAGGTTGGGTTTCCATTCCGGTGTTGCCGAGGTGGTGCACTCAGACCGGTGGCTCAGTAGACCGGCGAATCAGAGCGCCGGAGGGGAGCCACAGGAGGAGACGTGACAACTCTATATCTCTCTGAAGGGTTTTCCTGGGGGGCTGGGGGCTCTGCTTACCAGACAGCTAACCTCTATATCTGACTGAAGGGTTTTCCTGGGGGGCTGGGGGCTCTGTGTACCAGACAGCTAACCTCTATATCTCTCTGAAGGGTTTTCCTGGGGGACTGGAGGCTCTGCGTACCAGACAGCTAACCTCTATATCTGTCTGAAGGGTTTTCCTGGGGGGCTGGGGGCTCTGTGTACCAGACAGCTAACCTCTATATCTGTCTGAAGGGTTTTCCTGGGGGGCTGGGGGCTCTGCTTACCAGACAGTTAACCTCTATATCTCTCTGAAGGGTTTTCCTGGGGGGCTGGGGGCTCTGTGTACCAGACAGCTAACCTCTCTATCTGACTGAAGGGTTTTCCTGGGGGGCTGGGGGCTCTGCTTACCAGACAGTTAACCTCTATATCTCTCTGAAGGGTTTTCCTGGGGGGCTGGGGGCTCTGCGTACCAGACAGAGGGAGCCTGGGACAAGGATGGCAAGGGGATGAGCATCTGGGACGTGTTCGCCCACAAGAAGGGAAAAATCTTCCTCAACGACACCGGAGACCACTCCTGCGAAGGATACTACAAATTCAAGGTGAATAGACTGCATAGACAGTAGACAGACTATCCCTGTATAGTAAAAAGTGGTCAAAAGTAGTGCACTGCAAAGGAAATAGGGTGCCATTTGATATTTGAACCATATGGCTCCGTCTCAATTGACACTTTGACATGACATTGTCAATATCTTCTAGGATGACATCACCTTGATGAAGGACATGAAGTTTAACCACTATCGCTTTCTCCATCTCCTGGCCAAGGATCTTTCCCAACGGAATCAAAAGTAAATGCTTCATACTTCATAATCCAGATTCTCCACTGAACATACTTCATAGTCCAGATTATCCTCTGAACATACTTCATAGTCCAGATTCTCCACTGAACATATTTCATAGTCCAGATTCTCCACTGAACATACTTCATAGTCCAGATTTTCCACTTTGTCCAGGACAAAGCTTCATAATGTTTTTCGTGAATGTTATACGTAATGGAAATGTCTTTTTTTCCTCTCCAGCTGACCACATCAATGAGAAGGGGATAAAATACTATGATGACCTGATCAACATGCTCCTGGACAATAACATCACACCAATAGTCACCCTGTACCACTGGGATCTGCCACAGGTGGGCACTGAATGACTGGGTACTGACTGACTGATTGGGTACTGATTGACTGACTGGGTACTGATTGACTGACTGGGTACTGACTGACTGGGTACTGACTAACTGGGTAGTGACTGAATGATTGGGTACTGATTGACTGACTGGGTACTCAATGACTGGGTAGTGACTGGGTACTGACTGACTGAATGGGTACTGACTGACTGGGTACTGACTGACTGGGTAGTGACTGACTGAATGGGTACTGATTGACTGGGTACTGACTGACTGAATGGGTACTGACTGACTGGGTACTGACTGACTGACTGGGTACTGACTGACTGACTGGGTACTGACTGACTGGGTACTGACTGACTGACTGTGTACTGACTGACTGGGTACTGACTGATTTGGTACTGACTGACTGACTGCGTACTGACTGACTGACTGGGTACTGACTGACTGGGTACTGACTGACTGACTGTGTACTGACTGGGTACTGACTTGACTGGGTACTGACTGACTGACTGGGTACTGATTGACCGCCGGGTACTGACTGACTGGGTACTGACTGATTTGGTACTGACTGACTGACTGCGTACTGACTGACTGACTGAGTACTGACTGACTGATTGAGTATTGATTAACTGGGTACTGACTGACTGGGTACTGACTGACTGATTGGGTACTGATTGACTGGGTAGTGACTGACTGGGTACTGACTGACTGGGTACTGATTGACTGACTGGGTACTAACTAACTGGGTACTGACTAACTGGGTACTGACTGACTGACTAGGTACTGATTGACTGGGTACTGACTGACTGGGTACTGATTGACTGACTGGGTACTAACTAACTGTGTACTGACTGACTGACTAGGTTCTGACTGACTGGGTACTGACTGACTGACTAGGTTCTGACTGACTGGGTACTGACTGACTGACTAGGTACTGACTGACTAGGTACTGACTGACTGAGAACTGACTGACTGTATGCTAACCAGTAGTGAATCGCTATTAGCTTGCTGAGCTAGCACATACAAAGCTACACTTCAATGCAAAACATGACACATTTTTTTAATCCATATATTTACAGAATCCAGATTTAAATAATGTTGTCAGTAATCTAACTCCATATAAATCCCAAACGTATGTGGACCCGACTGTACTGCATTTGTATCAGTGGCTTCATTGAAAGAAGAGTGTGGAGGGATGTTTCCTGTTATGATGATCCCAGATGACTGGTCTACTACAACACATTCCCTATCCATGGCATGGTGTGACCTATAGTAACCTTCCTTCCCTGTTACCACCCAGGTCTTGTGTGACCTATAGTAACCTTCCTTCCCTGTTACCACCCAGGTCTTGTGTGACCTATAGTAACCTTCCTTCCCTGTTACCACCCAGGTATTGTGTGACCTATAGTAACCTTCCTTCCCTGTTACCACCCAGGTCTTGTGTGACCTATAGTAACCTTCCTTCCCTGTTACCACCCAGGTCTTGTGTGACCTATAGTAACCTTCCTTCCTGTTACCACCCAGGTATTGTGTGACCTATAGTAACCTTCCTTCCCTGTTACCACCCAGGTACTGTGTGACCTATAGTAACCTCCTTCCTGTTACCACCCAGGTCTTGTGTGACCTATAGTAACCTTCCTTCCTGTTACCACCCAGGTATTGTGTGACCTATAGTAACCTTCCTTCCTTGTTACCACCCAGGTCTTGTGTGACCTATAGTAACCTTCCTTCCCTGTTACCACCCAGGTCTTGTGTGACCTATAGTAACCTTCCTTCCCTGTTACCACCCAGGTATTGTGTGACCTATAGTAACCTTCCTTCCCTGTTACCACCCAGGTACTGTGTGACCTATAGTAACCTTCCTTCCCTGTTACCACCCAGGTATTGTGTGACCTATAGTAACCTTCCTTCCCTGTTACCACCCAGGTACTGTGTGACCTATAGTAACCTTCCTTCCCTGTTACCACCCAGGTATTGTGTGACCTATAGTAACCTTCCTTCCTGTTACCACCCAGGTACTGTGTGACCTATAGTAACCTTCCTTCCCTGTTACCACCCAGGTCTTGTGTGACCTATAGTAACCTTCCTTCCCTGTGACCACCCAGGTCTTGTGTGACCTATAGTAACCTTCCTTCCCTGTTACCACCCAGGTCTTAGAGGAGAAGTATAGTGGATGGCAGAACGTCAGCATGGTGCGAACTATTTCAACGACTTTGCCAACTTATGCTTTGAGAGGTTTGGTGACAGAGTCAAATACTGGATGACCTTCAACAACCCATGGGTAAGACAATACATTATCCATAACACATGATCCGTAATACATGATCCATAATACATTATCTGATGGACACACAGGTTGTGTTCCAAATGGCACCCTATTCCCTATATAGTGCACTAATGTTTACCAGGGCTCATAGGACTCTGATCAAAAGTAGTGCACTATATAGGGAATAGGGTGCCACTTGGGAGACACACAGTATATGAACCATCCTCCTCCAGAAGAGTACTGCAGGTTAGCTTAACCATGAACCAGAGCCAAATACATGTATCAAATACTTTCAAATAGGCTTAAGTATTTTAAAGTATTTGACACAATGTATTTTGACTCAGGACTTCCATAAACATTATATTTGTCTTAGTGTACAGTAATGCAGTGTACTGTATCTGTGTTTGTAGTTTAGTGCTGTGGAGGGCTATGAGACTGTGTTTGTAGTTTAGTGCTGTGGAGGGCTATGAGACTGTGTTTTGTAGTTTAGTGCTGTGGAGGGCTATGAGACTGTGTTTGTAGTTTAGCGCTGTGGAGGGCTATGAGACTGTGTTTGTAGTTTAGTGCTGTGGAGGGCTATGAGACTGTGTTTTGTAGTTTAGT
Organism: Coregonus clupeaformis; assembly: GCF_020615455.1. Taxonomy (NCBI): domain Eukaryota; kingdom Metazoa; phylum Chordata; class Actinopteri; order Salmoniformes; family Salmonidae; genus Coregonus; species Coregonus clupeaformis. The sequence goes on along the minus strand of NW_025537753.1, from coordinate 2,202 downwards.
GCTGTGGAGGGCTATGAGACTGTGTTTGTAGTTTAGTGCTGTGGAGGGCTATGAGACTGTGTTTGTAGTTTAGTGCTGTGGAGGGCTATGAGACTGTGTTTGTAGTTTAGTGCTGTGGAGGGCTATGAGACTGTGTTTGTAGTTTAGTGCTGTGGAGGGCTATGAGACTGTGTTTGTAGTTTAGTGCTGTGGAGGGCTATGAGACTGTGTTTGTAGTTTAGCGCTGTGGAGGGCTATGAGACTGTGTTTAGTAGTTTAGTGCTGTGGAGGGCTGAGACTGTGTTTTGTAGTTTAGTGCTGTGGAGGGCTATGAGACTGTGTTTGTAGTTTAGTGCTGTGGAGGGCTATGAGACTGTGTTTGTAGTTTAGTGCTGTGGAGGGCTATGAGACTGTGTTTTATAGTTTAGTGCTGTGGAGGGCTATGAGACTGTGTTTGTAGTCTAGCGCTGTGGAGGGCTATGAGACTGTGTTTGTAGTCTAGCGCTGTGGAGGGTTATGAGACTGTGTTTGTAGTCTAGCGCTGTGGAGGGCTATGAGACCGGAGAACATGCACCTGGACTGAAGCTGAGGGGCACTGGGGCCTACAAAGCTGCCCACCACATTATCAAGGTAATCACTAGTTGTTTATAAGATCATTATATTTCATATTGTCAGGAATCTAATTCCATTTATTGGCCCTACTGTACTGTCTGTCACCTGATACAGAATAATATATTGTCTTCTTCTTCATTTGAACAGGCACATGCTAAGGTTTGGCACACTTATGACACTCAATGGCGAAGCAAACAGAAAGGCTTGGTTTGGGATCTCGGTGTTGGCAGACTGGGGGAGCTCAGTGGACATCACCAACCAGAGAGACATCGAGGCAGCAGAGAGATATGTCCAGTTCTACATGGGCTGGTTCGCTACACCCATCTTCAATGGGGACTACCTCAGGTCATGAAAGACACATAGGCAAGTAATGTATTGTCACAGCTTGGTGTTCCATTTCTAGGAACAACCCACAGCGGTTTAAATGAAGCTAGCCTGCTAGCCTGAGGCTAGTACTGTTCAGACCAGGCTAGTAGAAAATGTACCCAACTAGCCTGCTAGCCTGAGGCTAGTACTGTTCAGACCAGGCTAGAAAATCTGACCCAACTAGCCAGCCTGAGGCTAGGTTACTGTTCAGTGACCAGGGGCTAGTAGAAAATGTACCCAACTAGCCTGCTAGCCTGAGGCTAGTACTGTTCAGACCAGGCTAGTAGAAAATACGACCCAACTAGCCCGCCGGCTGTCTTTTTGAAATATCGAATGCACAGATTATAGACCTGGGGATAGTAAAAATGGTGGTTCACACTCTGAAAGGGTTCTTCAGCTGTCGCCATAGGAGAACCCTTTTCGTTCCAGGAAGAACTCTTTTGGGTTCCATAGAGAACCCTCGGTGGAAAGGGTTTTACATGGAACCCAAAAGGGTTCTTCAAAGGGTTCTCCCTATGGGGACAGCCGAAGAACCATTTTAGGTTCTAGATAGCACCTTTTTTTTACTGAGTGTACTTGCCCGTGCCCAAAATCATTAAGTTCCATCCCTGCTTATATGTAACAGGACATAGAAACATATATGTGTCACTGTCACACCTGCTGCCTTTCTCTCTCCACAGACAAGACGAGTGTCCAGCAGGGTCTGGGAATCTCCCCGTCTCCTGTCTTCTCCTCCCAATGTTAGGGTTAAGGGTTAGAGTCATAGTGTAAGCTGGTCTCTCTCTCTCTCTGGTCTCCAGGTAGGAAGAGTGCCCAGCAGGGTCTGGGAATCTCCCTGCTCCCGAGCTCTTCTCTCCCAGGAGAAGAGTTACATCAGGGGCACCTGTGACTTCCTGGGATTGGCCACTTCACCACGCGCTATATCACCCAGAAGAACTACCCGCCTGGCCGCGGGGAACAGCTACTTCACCGACCGCGACCTGGTCGAGCTGGTGGACCCTCGCTGGCCCGACCCCGGCTCTGAGTGGCTCTACTCTGTCCCCTGGGGATTCAGACGCCTGCTCAACTTCGTCAAGGTATAACACACATGACTGTCCTACCAGCCAGACTTCAAATACTGTATGTTAACAACTCAACTACTTCCAGGTGGGTTTGGAGGTGTTCTTGATTCAGTGTGGAGTTTGCACTTTATTTGACTTATGCTCCCTGTCTCCCTGTCTCTACCCCCACCCTGACTCCCTGTAT
>NW_025537752.1:0-28118 GCF_020615455.1 Coregonus clupeaformis | reverse complement strand
AGATAATCATCTCTTCAGATGGTGATGGTTATGCTGGAGGTAATCTCTCTCTTCCGAAAGTGATGGTGATGCAGAGATAATCATCTCTTTTCAGATGGTGATTTTATATGAGATAATCATCTCTCTTCTGATAGTGATTGAATGTCGGAGATAATCTTCTCTCTTCAGATAGTGATGGTATTGTGGTGGTAATCCTCTCTCTTTAGATAGTGATAGTGAGGTGGAGGTAATCCTCTCTTCAGACAGTGATAGTGATGTGGAGGTAATCCTCTCTCTTCAGATAGTGATAGTGATATGGAGGTAATCCTCTCTCTTCAGATAGTGATAGTGATGTGGAGGTAATCCTCTCTCTTCAGACAGTGATAGTGATGTGGAGGTAATCCTCTCTCTTCAGATAGTGATAGTGATGCGGAGGTAATCTTCTCTCTTCAGATAGTGATGATGATATGGAGGTAATCCTATCTCTTCAGATAGTGATAGTGATGCGTAGGTAATCCTCTCTTCAGATAGTAAAAGTAATGAAGAGGAGATCCTCTTTCTTCAGATAGTGATAGTGATGTGGAGGTAATCCTCTCTCTCTTCGGATAGTGATAGTGATGTGGAGGTAATCCTATCTCTTCTGATAGTGACAGTGATGTGGAGGTAATCGTCTCTCTTCAGATAGTGATGGTAATGTGGAGTTAATCCCTCTCTCTTCAGATAGTGATAGTGATGCAGAGGTAATCACTCTCTCTTCAGATAGTGAGAGTGCTAAGGAGGTAATCCTCTCTTCGGATAGTGATGGTGATGTGGAAGTAATCCTCTCTCTTCTGATAATGATGATGGTGTGGGAGATAATCCTATCTCTTCAGATAGTGATGGTGATGTGGAGGTAATCCTCTCTCTTCAGATAGTGATAGTGATGTGGAGGTAATCCTCTCTCTTCAGATAGTGATGGTGATGCGGAGATAATCCTCTCTCTTCAGATAGTGATAGTGATGTGGAGGTAATCCTTTCTCTTCAGATAGTGATAGTGATGCGGAGGTAAACATCTCTCTTCAGATAATGATGATGATGTGGAGATAATTCTCTCTCTTCAGATAGTGATAGTGATATGGAGGTAATCCTCTCTTCAGATAATGATGGTAATGTCGAGGCAATCATCTCTCTTCAGATAGTGATGGTGATGCAGAGGTAATCTTCTCATTCAGATAGTGATGGTAATGTGGAGGTAACTCTCTCTTCAGATAGTGATAGTGATGTGGAGGTAATCCTTTCCCTTCAGATAGTGATAGTGAGGCGGAGGTAATCCTCTCTCTTCAGATAGTGAAAGTGATGTGGAGGTAATCCTCTCTCTTCAGATAGTGATGGTAATGTGGAGGTAATCCTCTCTCTTCAGATAGTGATAGTGATGCGGAGGTAATCATCTCTCTTCAGATAATGATAGTGATGCGGAGGTATTCTTCTCTTTTCAGATAGTGATGATGATGTGGAGTTAATCCTCTCTCTTCAGATAGTGATGGTGATGATGAGGTAATCCTCTCTCTTCAGATAGTGATGGTGATGCGGAGGTAATCATCTCTCTTCAGATAGTGATTGTAATGTGGAGATAATCCTCTCTCTTCAGATAGTGATAGTGATGTGGAGGTAATCCTATCTCTTCTGATAGTGACAGTGATGTGGAGGTAATCGTCTCTCTTCAGATAGTGATGGTAATGTGGAGTTAATCCTCTCTCTTCAGATAGTGATAGTGATGCAGAGGTAATCCTCTCTCTTCAGATAGTGAGAGTGCTAAGGAGGTAATCCTCTCTTCAGATAGTGATGGTGATGTGGAAGTAATCCTCTCTCTTCAGATAATGATGATGGTGTGGAGATAATCCTATCTCTTCAGATAGTGATGGTGATGTGGAGGTAATCCTCTCTCTTCAGATAGTGATAGTGATGTGGGAGGTAATCTCTCTCTTCAGATAGTGATGGTGATGGAGATAATCCTCTCTCTTCAGATAGTGATAGTGATGTGGAGGTAATCCTTTCTCTTCAGATAGTGATAGTGATGCGGAGGTAAACATCTCTCTTCAGATAATGATGATGATGTGGAGATAATTCTCTCTCTTCAGATAGTGATAGTGATATGGAGGTAATCCTCTCTTCAGATAATGATGGTAATGTCGAGGCAATCATCTCTCTTCAGATAGTGATGGTGATGCAGAGGTAATCTTCTCTATTCAGATAGTGATGGTAATGTGGAGGTAATCCTCTCTCTTCAGATAGTGATAGTGATGTGGAGGTAATCCTTTCCCTTCAGATAGTGATAGTGAGGCGGAGGTAATCCTCTCTCTTCAGATAGTGATAGTGATGTGGAGGTAATCCTTTCCCTTCAGATAGTGATAGTGAGGCGGAGGTAATCCTCTCTCTTCAGATAGTGAAAGTGATGTGGAGGTAATCCTCTCTCTTCAGATAGTGATGGTAATGTGGAGGTAATCCTCTCTCTTCAGATAGTGATAGTGATGCGGAGGTAATCATCTCTCTTCAGATAATGATAGTGATGCGGAGGTATTCTTCTCTTTTCAGATAGTGATGATGATGTGGAGTTAATCCTCTCTCTTCAGATAGTGATGGTGATGATGAGGTAATCCTCTCTCTTCAGATAGTGATGGTGATGCGGAGGTAATCATCTCTCTTCAGATAGTGATTGTAATGTGAGATAATCATCTCTCTTCAGATGGTGATGGTTATGCGGAGGTAATCCTCTCTCTTCCGAAAGTGATGGTGATGCAGAGATAATCATCTCTTTTCAGATGGTGATTTTTATGCGGAGATAATCATCTCTTCTGATAGTGATTGTAATGCGGAGATAATCTTCTCTCTTCAGATAGTGATGGTATTGTGGTGGTAATCCTCTCTCTTTAGATAGTGATAGTGAGGTGGAGGTAATCCTCTCTCTTCAGACAGTGATAGTGATGTGGAGGTAATCCTCTCTCTTCAGATAGTGATAGTGATATGGAGGTAATCCTCTCTCTTCAGATAGTGATAGTGATGTGGAGGTAATCCTCCTTCAGACAGTGATAGTGATGTGGAGGTAATCCTCTCTCTTCAGATAGTGATAGTGATGCGGAGGTAATCTTCTCTCTTCAGATAGTGATGATGATATGGAGGTAATCTATCTCTTCAGATAGTGATAGTGATGCGTAGGTAATCCTCTCTTCAGATAGTAAAAGTAATGAAGAGGAGATCCTCTTTCTTCAGATAGTGATAGTGATGTAGGTAATCCTCTCTCTTCAGATAGTGATAGTGATGTGGAGGTAATCCTATCTCTTCTGATAGTGACAGTGATGTGGAGGTAATCGTCTCTCTTCAGATAGTGATGGTAATGTGGAGTTAATCCTCTCTCTTCAGATAGTGATAGTGATGCAGAGGTAATCCTCTCTCTTCAGATAGTGAGAGTGCTAAGGAGGTAATCCTCTCTTCAGATAGTGATGGTGATGTGGAAGTAATCCTCTCTCTCTTCAGATAATGATGATGGTGTGGAGATAATCCTATCTCTTCAGATAGTGATGGTGATGTGGAGGTAATCCTCTCTCTTCAGATAGTGATAGTGATGTGGAGGTAATCCTCTCTCTTCAGATAGTGATGGTGATGCGGAGATAATCCTCTCTCTTCAGATAGTGATAGTGATGTGGAGGTAATCCTTTCTCTTCAGATAGTGATAGTGATGCGGAGGTAAACATCTCTCTTCAGATAATGATGATGATGTGGAGATAATTCTCTCTCTTCAGATAGTGATAGTGATATGGAGGTAATCCTCTCTTCAGATAATGATGGTAATGTCGAGGCAATCATCTCTCTTCAGATAGTGATGGTGATGCAGAGGTAATCTTCTCTATTCAGATAGTGATGGTAATGTGGAGGTAATCCTCTCTCTTCAGATAGTGATAGTGATGTGGAGGTAATCCTTTCCCTTCAGATAGTGATAGTGAGGCGGAGGTAATCCTCTCTCTTCAGATAGTGAAAGTGATGTGGAGGTAACCCTCTCTTCAGATAGTGATGGTAATGTGGAGGTAATCCTCTCTCTTCAGATAGTGATAGTGATGCGGAGGTAATCATCTCTCTTCAGATAATGATAGTGATGCGGAGGTATTCTTCTCTTTTCAGATAGTGATGATGTGTGAGTTAACCCTCTCTCTTCAGATAGTGATGGTGATGATGAGGTAATCCTCTCTCTTCAGATAGTGATGGTGATGCGGAGGTAATCATCTCTCTTCAGATAGTGATTGTAATGTGGAGATAATCCTCTCTCAGATAGTGATAGTGATGTGGGAGGTAATCCCTATCTCTTCTGATAGTGACAGTGATGTGGAGGTAATCGTCTCTCTTCAGATAGTGATGGTAATGTGGAGTTAATCCTCTCTCTTCAGATAGTGATAGTGATGCAGAGGTAATCCTCTCTCTTCAGATAGTGAGAGTGCTAAGGAGGTAATCCTCTCTTCAGATAGTGATGGTGATGTGGAAGTAATCCTCTCTCTTCAGATAATGATGATGGTGTGGAGATAATCCTATCTCTTCAGATAGTGATGGTGATGTGGAGGTAATCCTCTCTCTTCAGATAGTGATAGTGATGTGGAGGTAATCCTCTCTCTTCAGATAGTGATGGTGATGCGGAGATAATCCTCTCTCTTCAGATAGTGATAGTGATGTGGAGGTAATCCTTTCTCTTCAGATAGTGATAGTGATGCGGAGGTAAACATCTCTCTTCAGATAATGATGATGATGTGGAGATAATTCTCTCTCTTCAGATAGTGATAGTGATATGGATGTAATCCTCTCTTCAGATAATGATGGTAATGTCGAGGCAATCATCTCTCTTCAGATAGTGATGGTGATGCAGAGGTAATCTTCTCTATTCAGATAGTGATGGTAATGTGGAGGTAATCCTCTCTCTTCAGATAGTGATAGTGATGTGGAGGTAATCCTTTCCCTTCAGATAGTGATAGTGAGGCGGAGGTAATCCTCTCTCTTCAGATAGTGAAAGTGATGTGGAGGTAATCCTCTCTCTTCAGATAGTGATGGTAATGTGGAGGTAATCCTCTCTCTTCAGATAGTGATAGTGATGCGGAGGTAATCATCTCTCTTCAGATAATGATAGTGATGCGGAGGTATTCTTCTCTTTTCAGATAGTGATGATGATGTGGAGTTAATCCTCTCTCTTCAGATAGTGATGGTGATGATGAGGTAATCCTCTCTCTTCAGATAGTGATGGTGATGCGGAGGTAATCATCTCTCTTCAGATAGTGATTGTAATGTGGAGATAATCATCTCTCTTCAGATGGTGATGGTTATGCGGAGGTAATCCTCTCTCTTCCGAAAGTGATGGTGATGCAGAGATAATCATCTCTTTTCAGATGGTGATTTTTATGCGGAGATAATCATCTCTCTTCTGATAGTGATTGTAATGCGGAGATAATCTTCTCTCTTCAGATAGTGATGGTATTGTGGTGGTAATCCTCTCTCTTTAGATAGTGATAGTGAGGTGGAGGTAATCCTCTCTCTTCAGACAGTGATAGTGATGTGGAGGTAATCCTCTCTCTTCAGATAGTGATAGTGATATGGAGGTAATCCTCTCTCTTCAGATAGTGATAGTGATGTGGAGGTAATCCTCTCTCTTCAGACAGTGATAGTGATGTGGAGGTAATCCTCTCTCTTCAGATAGTGATAGTGATGCGGAGGTAATCTTCTCTCTTCAGATAGTGATGATGATATGGAGGTAATCCTATCTCTTCAGATAGTGATAGTGATGCGTAGGTAATCCTCTCTTCAGATAGTAAAAGTAATGAAGAGGAGATCCTCTTTCTTCAGATAGTGATAGTGATGTGGAGGTAATCCTCTCTCTTCAGATAGTGATAGTGATGTGGAGGTAATCCTATCTCTTCTGATAGTGACAGTGATGTGGAGGTAATCGTCTCTCTTCAGATAGTGATGGTAATGTGGAGTTAATCCTCTCTCTTCAGATAGTGATAGTGATGCAGAGGTAATCCTCTCTCTTCAGATAGTGAGAGTGCTAAGGAGGTAATCCTCTCTTCAGATAGTGATGGTGATGTGGAAGTAATCCTCTCTCTTCAGATAATGATGATGGTGTGGAGATAATCCTATCTCTTCAGATAGTGATGGTGATGTGGAGGTAATCCTCTCTCTTCAGATAGTGATAGTGATGTGGAGGTAATCCTCTCTCTTCAGATAGTGATGGTGATGCGGAGATAATCCTCTCTCTTCAGATAGTGATAGTGATGACGAGGTGATCCTCTCTCTTCAGATAGTGATGGTGATGTGGAGAAAATGCTCTCTCTTCAGATAGTGATGGTAATGTGGAGGTAATCCTCTCTCTTCAGATAGTGATAGTGATGTGGAGGTAATCCTTTCTCTTCAGATAGTGATAGTGATGCAGCGGTAATCATCTCTCTTCAGATAGTGATTGTAATGTGGAGATAATCATCTCTCTTCAGATGGTGATGGTTATGCGGAGGTAATCCTCTCTCTTCCGAAAGTGATGGTGATGCAGAGATAATCATCTCTCTTCAGATAGTGATTGTAATGCGGAGAAAATCATCTCTCTTCAGATGGTGATGGTTATGCGGAGATAATCATCTCTCTTCTGATAGTGATTGTAATGCGGAGGTAACCCATTCTCTTCAGATAGTTATGGTGATGCGGAGGTAATCATCTCTCTTCAGATAGTGATAGTGATGCGGAGGTAGTCCTCTCTCTTCAGATAGTGATAGTGCTAAGGAGGTAATCCTCTCTTCAGATAGTGATGGTGATGTGGAGGTAATCCTCTCTCTTCAGATAGTGATAGTGATGTGGAGGTCATCCTCTCTCTTCAGATAGTTTTAGTGATGACGAGGTAATCCTCTCTCTTCAGATAGTGATGGTGATGTGGAGGTAATGCTCTCTCTTCAGATAGTGATAGTGATGCAGAGGTAATCCTCTCTCTTCAGATAGTGATAGTGATGTGGAGGTAATCCTCTCTCTTCAGATAGTTATAGTGATGAGGAGGTAATCCTCTCTCTTTAGATAGTGATAGTGATGTGGAGGTAATCCTCTCTCTTCAGATAGTGATGGTGATGTGAAGATAATCCTCTCTCTTCAGATAGTGATAGTAATGTGGAGGTAATCCTCTCTCTTCAGATAGTGATGGTAATGTGGAGGTAATCCTCTCTCTTCAGATAGTGATAGTGATGCGGAGGTAATCATCTCTCTTCAGATAGTGATAGTGATGCGGAGGTAATCCTCTCTCTTCAGATAGTGATAGTTCTAAGGAGGTAATCCTCTCTTCAGATAGTGATGGTAATGTGGATGTAAGCCTCTCTCTTCAGATAGTGATAGTGATGGTAATGTGGAGGTAATACTCTCTCTTCAGATAGTGATAGTGATGCGGAGGTAATCCTCTCTCTTCAGATAGTGATAGTTCTAAGGAGGTAATCCTCTCTTCAGATAGTGATGGTGATGTGGAGGTAATCCTTTCTCTTCAGATAGTGATGGTGATGTGAAGGTAATCCTCTCACTTCAGATGGTGATAGTGATTTGGAGGTAATCCTATCTCTTCAGATAATGATGATGATGTGGAGATAATCCTCTCTCTTCAGATAGTGATAGTGATGTGGAGGTAATCCTCTCTCTTCAGATAGTGATAGTGATGTGGAGATAATCCTCTCTCTTCAGATAGTGATAGTGATGTGGAGGTAATCCTCTCTTCAGATAGTGATGGTAATGTGGAGGCAATCATCTCTCTTCAGATAGTGATGGTGATGCAGAGGTAATCTTCTCTCTTCAGATAGTGATGGTAATGTGGAGGTAATCCTCTCTCTTCAGATAGTGATGGTAATGTGGAGGTAATCCTCTCTCTTCAGATAGTGATAGTGATGTGGAGGTAATCCATTCTCTTCAGATACAGTGGGGAAAAAAAGTATTTAGTCAGCCACCAATTGTGCAAGTTCTCCCACTTAAAAAGATGAGAGAGGCCTGTAATTTTCATCATAGGTACACGTCAACTATGACAGACAAAATGAGAAAATAAAATCCAGAAAACCACATTGTAGGATTTTTTATGAATTTATTTGCAAATTATGGTGGAAAATAAGTATTTGGTCAATAACAAAAGTTTCTCAATACTTTGTTATACACCCTTTGTTGGCAATGACACAGGTCAAACGTTTTCTGTAAGTCTTCACAAGGTTTTCACACACTGTTGCTGGTATTTTGGCCCATTCCTCCATGCAGATCTCCTCTAGAGCAGTGATGTTTTGGGGCTGTCGCTGGGCAACACGGACTTTCAACTCCCTCCAAAGATTTTCTATGGGGTTGAGATCTGGAGACTGACTAGGCCACTCCAGGACCTTGAAATGCTTCTTACGAAGCCACTCCTTCATTGCCCAGGCGGTGTGTTTGGGATCACTGTCATGCTGAAAGACCCAGCCACGTTTCATCTTCAATGCCCTTGCTGATGGAAGGAGGTTTTCACTCATAATCTCACGATACATGGCCCCATTCATTCTTTCCTTTACACGGATCAGTCGTCCTGGTCCCTTTGCAGAAACACAGCCCCAAAGCATGATGTTTCCACCCCCATGCTTCACAGTAGGTATGGTGTTCTTTGGATGCAACTCAACATTCTTTGTCCAAACACGACGAGTTGAGTTTTTACCAAAAAGTTCTATTTTCTGACCATATGACATTCTCCCAATCCTCTTCTGGATCATCCAAATGCACTCTAGCAAACTTCAGACGAGCCTGGACATGTACTGGCTTAAACAGGGGGACACGTCTGGCACTGCAGGATTTGAGTCCCTGGCGGCGTAGTGTGTTACTGATGGTAGACTTTGTTACTTTGGTCCCAGCTCTCTGCAGGTCATTCACTAGGTCCCTCCATGTGGTTCTGGGATTTTTGCTCACCGTTCTTGTGATCATTTTGACCCCACGGGGTGAGATCTTGCGTGGAGCCCCAGATCGAGGGAGATTATCAGTGGTCTTGTATGTCTTCCATTTCCTAATAATTGCTCCCACAGTTGATTTCTTCAAACCAAGCTGCTTACCTATTGCAGATTCAGTCTTCCCAGCCTGGTGCAGGTCTACAATTTTGTTTCAGGTGTCCTTTGACAGCTCTTTGATCTTGGCCATAGTAGAGTTTGGAGTGTGACTGTTTGAGGTTGTGGACAGGTGTCTTTTATACTGATAACAAGTTCAAACAGGTCCCATTAATACAGGTAACGAGTGGAGGACAGAGGAGCCTCTTAAAGAAGAAGTTACAGGTCTGTGAGAGACAGAAATCTTGCTTGTTTGTAGGTGACCAAATACTTATTTTCCACCATAATTTGCAAATAAATTCATAAAAAATCCTACAATGTGATTTTCTGGATTTTTTTCCCTCAATTTGTCTGTCATAGTTGACGTGTACCTATGATGAAAATTACAGGCATCTCTCATCTTTTTAAGTGGGAGAACTTGCACAATTGGTGGCTGACTAAATACTTTTTTTCCTCACTGTAGTGATAGTGATGCGGAGGTAATCATCTCTCTTCAGATAGTGATAGTGATGTGGAGGTAATCCTCTCTCTTCAGATAGTGATAGTGATGTGGAGGTAATCCTCTCTCTTCAGATAGTGATAGGGATGCGGAGGTAATCCTTCTCTTCAAATAGTGATAGGGATGCGGAGGTAATCCTTCTCTTCAAATAGTGATAGTGATGCAGAGGTAATCCTATCTCTTCAGATACTGACAGTTGTGCGGAGGTAATCCTCTCTCTTCAGATAGTGATAGTTCTAAGGAGGTAATCGTCTCTTCAGATAGTGATGGTGATGTGGAGGTAATCCTTTCTCTTCAGATAGTGATAGTGATGTGAAGGTAATCCTCTCACTTCAGATAGTGATAGTGATGTGGAGGTAATCATCTCTCTTCAGATAGTGATAGTGATGTGGAGGTAATCCTCTCTCTTCAGATAGTGATAGTGATGTGGAGGTAATCATCTCTCTTCAGATAGTGATAGTTATGTGGAGGTAATCCTCTCTCTTTAGATAGTGATAGTGATGACGAGGTAATCCTCTCTCTTCAGATAGTGATAGTTCTAAGGAGGTAATCCTCTCTTCAGATAGCGATGGTGATGTGGAGGTAATCCTTTCTCTTCAGATAGTGATAGTGATGTGAAGGTAATCCTCTCTCTTCAGATAGTGATAGTGATGTGGAGGTAATCCTCTCTCTTCAGATAGTGATAGTGATGCGGAGGTAATCCTCTCTCTCTTAGATAGTGATGGTGATGCGGAGGTAATTCTCTCTTAAATAGTGATGGTGATGCGGAGGTAATCCTCTCTCTTCAGATAGTGAAGGTAATGTGGAGGTAATCCTCTCTCTCTTCAGATAGTGATAGTGATGCGGAGGTAATCCACTCTCTTCAGATAGTGATAGTGATGTGGAGGTAATCCTCTCTCTTCAGATAGCGATGGTGATGTGGAGGTAATCCTCTCTCTTCAGATAGTGATAGTGATGCGGAGGTAATCCTCTCTCTTTAGATAGTGATGGTGATGCGGAGGATATCCTCTCTATTCAGATAGTGAAGTTGATTCAGAGGCAATCCTCTCTCTTCGGATAGTGATAGTGATGTGGAGGTAATCCTGTCTCTTCAGATAGTGATAGTGATGTGGAGGAAATCCTCTCTCTTCAGATAGTGATGGTAATGTGGAGGTAATCCATTCTCTTCAGATAGTGATAGTTATGTAGAGGTAATCATCTCTCTTCAGATAGTGATAGTGATGCGGAAGTAATCCTCTCTCTTCAGATAGTGATAGTTCTAAGGAGGTAATCCTCTCTTCAGATAGTGATGGTAATGTGGAGGTAATCCTTTCTCTTCAGATAGTGATGTGGAGGTAATCCTCTCTCTTCAGATAGTGATAGTGATGTGGAGGTAATCCTCTCTCTTCAGATAGTGATGATGGTGTGGAGATAATCCTATCTCTTCAGAGAGTGATGGTGATGTTGAGGTAATCCTCTCTCTTCAGATAGTGATGGTGATATGGAGGTAATCCTCTCTCTTCAGATAGTGATGGTGATGCGGAGATAATCCTCTCTCTTCAGATAGTGATAGTGATGCGGAGGTAATCCTCTTTCTTCAGATAGTGATGGTGATGCAGCGGTAATCCTCTCTCTTCAGATAGTGATGGTGATGATGAGGTAATCCTCTCTATTCAGATAGTGATAGTGATGCGGAGGTAATCCTCTCTCTTCCGATAGTGATGGTGATGCAGAGATGATCATCTCTCTTCAGATAGTGATAGTAATGTGGAGATAATCATCTCTCTTCAGATGGTGATGGTTATGCGGAGGTAATCCTCTCTCTTCCGAAAGTGATGGTGATGCAGAGATAATCATCTCTCTTCAGATAGTGATTGTAATGCGGAGAAAATCATCTCTCTTCAGATGGTGATGGTTATGCGGAGATAATAATCTCTCTTCTGATAATGATTGTAATGCGGAGATAATCATTTCTCTTCAGATAGTGATAGTGCTGTGGAGGTAATCCTCTCTCTTCAGATAGTGATGGTATTGTGGTGGTAATCCTCTCTCTTCAGATAGTGATAGTGATGTGGAGGTAATCCTCTCTCTTCAGATAGTGATTGTAATGCGGAGAAAATCATCTCTCTTCAGATGGTGATGGTTATGCGGAGATAATAATCTCTCTTCTGATAATGATTGTAATGCGGAGATAATCATCTCTCTTCAGATAGTGATAGTGCTGTGGAGGTAATCCTCTCTCTTCAGATAGTGATGGTATTGTGGTGGTAATCCTCTCTCTTCAGATAGTGATAGTGATGTGGAGGTAATCCTATCTCTTCAGATACTCATAGTTGTGCGGAGGTAATCCTCTCTCTTCAGATAGTGATAGTTCTAAAAAGGTAATCCTCTCTTCAGATAGTGATGGTGATGTGGAGGTAATCCTTTCTCTTCAGATAGTGATAGTGATGTGAAGGTAATCCTCTCACTTCAGATAGTGATAGTGATGTGGAGGTAATCATCTCTCTTCAGATAGTGATAGTTATGTGGAGGTAATCCTCTCTCTTTAGATAGTGATAGTGATGACGAGGTAATCCTCTCTCTTCAGATAGTGATAGTACTAAGGAGGTAATCCTCTCTTCAGATAGTGATGGTGATGTGGAGGTAATCCTTTCTCTTCAGATAGTGATAGTGATGTGAAGGTAATCCTCTCACTTCAGATAGTGATAGTGATGTGGAGGTAATCATCTCTCTTCAGATAGTGATAGTTATGTGGAGGTAATCCTCTCTCTTCAGATAGTGATAGTGATGCGGAGGTAATCCTCTCTCTTCAGATAGTGATAGTGATGCGGAGGTAATCATCTCTCTTCAGATAGTGATAGTGATGCGGAGGTAATCCTTCTCTTCAGATAGTGATAGTGATGCAGAGGTAATCCTCTCTCTTCAGATAGTGAAGGTAATGTGGAGGTAATCCTTTCTCTTCAGATAGTGATAGTGATGTGAAGGTAATCCTCTCACTTCAGATAGTGATAGTGATGTGGAGGTAATCATCTCTCTTCAGATAGTGATAGTTATGTGGAGGTAATCCTCTCTCTTTAGATAGTGATAGTGATGACGAGGTAATCCTCTCTCTTCAGATAGTGATAGTTCTAAGGAGGTAATCCTCTCTTCAGATAGCGATGGTGATGTGGAGGTAATCCTTTCTCTTCAGATAGTGATAGTGATGTGAAGGTAATCCTCTCTCTTCAGATAGTGATAGTGATGTGGAGGTAATCCTCTCTCTTCAGATAGTGATAGTGATGCGGAGGTAATCCTCTCTCTTTAGATAGTGATGGTGATGCGGAGGTAATTCTCTCTCTTAAATAGTGATGGTGATGCGGAGGTAATCCTCTCTCTTCAGATAGTGAAGGTAATGTGGAGGTAATCCTCTCTCTTCAGATAGTGATAGTGATGCGGAGGTAATCCACTCTCTTCAGATAGTGATAGTGATGTGGAGGTAATCCTCTCTCTTCAGATAGCGATGGTGATGTGGAGGTAATCCTCTCTCTTCAGATAGTGATAGTGATGCGGAGGTAATCCTCTCTCTTTAGATAGTGATGGTGATGCGGAGGATATCCTCTCTATTCAGATAGTGAAGTTGATTCAGAGGTAATCCTCTCTCTTCAGATAGTGATAGTGATGTGGAGGTAATCCTGTCTCTTCAGATAGTGATAGTGATGTGGAGGAAATCCTCTCTCTTCAGATAGTGATGGTAATGTGGAGGTAATCCATTCTCTTCAGATAGTGATAGTTATGTAGAGGTAATCATCTCTCTTCAGATAGTGATAGTGATGCGGAAGTAATCCTCTCTCTTCAGATAGTGATAGTTCTAAGGAGGTAATCCTCTCTTCAGATAGTGATGGTAATGTGGAGGTAATCCTTTCTCTTCAGATAGTGATGTGGAGGTAATCCTCTCTCTTCAGATAGTGATAGTGATGTGGAGGTAATCCTCTCTCTTCAGATAGTGATGATGGTGTGGAGATAATCCTATCTCTTCAGAGAGTGATGGTGATGTTGAGGTAATCCTCTCTCTTCAGATAGTGATAGTGATATGGAGGTAATCCTCTCTCTTCAGATAGTGATGGTGATGCGGAGATAATCCTCTCTCTTCAGATAGTGATAGTGATGCGGAGGTAATCCTCTTTCTTCAGATAGTGATGGTGATGCAGCGGTAATCCTCTCTCTTCAGATAGTGATGGTGATGATGAGGTAATCCTCTCTTTTCAGATAGTGATAGTGATGCGGAGGTAATCCTCTCTCTTCCGATAGTGATGGTGATGCAGAGATGATCATCTCTCTTCAGATAGTGATAGTAATGTGGAGATAATCATCTCTCTTCAGATGGTGATGGTTATGCGGAGGTAATCCTCTCTCTTCCGAAAGTGATGGTGATGCAGAGATAATCATCTCTCTTCAGATAGTGATTGTAATGCGGAGAAAATCATCTCTCTTCAGATGGTGATGGTTATGCGGAGATAATAATCTCTCTTCTGATAATGATTGTAATGTGGAGGTAATCCTCTCTCTTCAGATAGTGATGGTATTGTGGTGGTAATCCTCTCTCTTCAGATAGTGATAGTGATGTGGAGGTAATCCTCTCTCTTCAGACAGTGATAGTGATGTGGAGGTAATCCTATCTCTTCAGATACTCATAGTTGTGCGGAGGTAATCCTCTCTCTTCAGATAGTGATAGTTCTAAGGAGGTAATCCTCTCTTCAGATAGTGATGGTGATGTGGAGGTAATCCTTTCTCTTCAGATAGTGATAGTGATGTGAAGGTAATCCTCTCACTTCAGATAGTGATAGTGATGTGGAGGTAATCATCTCTCTTCAGATAGTGATGGTTATGTGGAGGTAATCCTCTCTCTTTAGATAGTGATAGTGATGACGAGGTAATCCTCTCTCTTCAGATAGTGATAGTACTAAGGAGGTAATCCTCTCTTCAGATAGTGATGGTGATGTGGAGGTAATCCTTTCTCTTCAGATAGTGATAGTGATGTGAAGGTAATCCTCTCACTTCAGATAGTGATAGTGATGTGGAGGTAATCATCTCTCTTCAGATAGTGATAGTTATGTGGAGGTAATCCTCTCTCTTCAGATAGTGATGCGGAGGTAATCCTCTCTCTTCAGATAGTGATAGAGATGCGGAGGTAATCATCTCTCTTCAGATAGTGATAGTGATGCGGAGGTAATCCTTCTCTTCAGATAGTGATAGTGATGCAGAGGTAATCCTCTCTCTTCAGATAGTGAAGGTAATGTGGAGGTAATCCTCTCTCTTCAGATAGTGAAAGTGATGCGGAGGTAATCCTCTCTCTTCAGATAGTGATAGTGATGTGGAGGTAATCCTCTCTCTTCAGATAGTGATGGTGATGTGGAGGTAATCCTCTCTCTTCAGATAGTGATAGTGATGCGGAGGTAATCCTCTCTCTTTAGATAGTGATGGTGATGCGGAGGTAATCCTCTCTCTTTAGATAGTGATGTTGATGCGGAGGTAATCCTCTCTCTTCAGATAGTGAAGGTAATGTGGAAGTAATCCTCTCTCTTCAGATAGTGATGGTGATGTGGAGGTAATCCTCTCTCTTCAGATAGTGATGGTGATGTGGAGATAATCCTATCTCTTCAGAGAGTGATGGTGATGTGGAGGTAATCCTCTCTCTTCAGATAGTTATAGTGATGTGGAGGTAATCCTCTCTCTTCAGATAGTGATGGTGCTGCGGAGATAATCCTCTCTCTTCAGATAGTGATAGTGATGCGGAGGCAATCCTCTTTCTTCAGATAGTGATGGTGATGCAGCGGTAATCCTCTCTTTTCAGATAGTGATTGTAATGTGGAGATAATCATCTCTGTTCAGATGGTGATGGTTAAGCAGAGGTAATCCTCTCTCTTCCGAAAGTGATGGTGATGCAGAGATAATCATCTCTCTTCAGATAGTGATTGTAATGCGGAGAAAATCATCTCTCTTCAGATGGTGATGGTATGATGGAGATAATCATCTCTCTTCTGATAGTGATTGTAATGCGGAGATAATCATCTCTCTTCAGATAGTAATAGTGATATGGAGGTAATCCTCTCTCTTCAGATAGTGATAGTGATGTGGAGGTAATCCTATCTCTTCAGATACTGATAGTTGTGCGGAGGTAATCCTCTCTCTTTAGATAGTGATGGTGATGCAGAGATAATCCTCTCTCTTCAGATAGTGATAGTGATGCGGAGGTAATCCTCTCTCTTCAGATAGTGATGGTGATGTGGAGGTAATCCTCTCTCTTCAGATAGTGATAGTGATGCGGAGGTAATCCTCTCTCTTTAGATAGTGATGGTGATGCGGAGGATATCCCTCTCATTCAGATAGTGATAGTTGATTCAGAGGTAATCCTCTCCCTTCAGATAGTGATAGTGATGTGGAGGTAATCCTGTCTCTTCAGATAGTGATAGTGATGTGGAGGTAATCCTCTCTCCTCAGATAGTGATGATGGTGTGGAGATAATCCTATCTCTTCAGAGAGTGATGGTGATGTGGAGGTAATCCTCTCTCTTAAGATAGTGATAGTGATGTGGAGGTAATCCCTCTCTCTTCAGATAGTGATGGTGATGTGAGATAATCCTCTCTCTTCAGATAGTGATAGTGATGCGGAGGTAATCCACTTTCTTCAGATAGTATAGGTGATGCAGCGGATAATCCTCTCTCTTCAGATAGTGATGGTGATGATGGAGGTAATCCTCTCTATTCAGATAGTGATAGTGATGCGGAGGTAATCCTCTCTCTTCCGATATTGATGGTGATGCAGAGATAATCATCGCTCTTCAGATAGTGATTGTAATGTGGAGATAATCATCTCTCTTCAGATGGTGATGGTTAGGCAGAGGTAATCCTCTCTCTTCCGAAAGTGATGGTGATGCAGAGATAATCATCTCTCTTCAGATAGTGATTGTAATGCGGAGAAAATCATCTCTATTCAGATGGTGATGGTTATGCGGAGATAATCATCTCTCTTCTGATAGTGATTGTAATGCGGAGATAATCATCTCTCTTCAGATAGTAATAGTGATGTGGAGGTAATCCTCTCTCTTCAGATAGTGATAGTGATATGGAGGTAATCCTCTCTCTTCAGATAGTGATAGTGATGTGGAGGTAATCCTATCTCTTCAGATACTGATAGTTGTGCGGAGGTAATCCTCTCTCTTTAGATAGTGATGGTGATGCAGAGATAATCCTCTCTCTTCAGATAGTGATAGTGATGCGGAGGTAATCCTCTCTCTTCAGATAGTGATGGTGAGGTGGAGGTAATCCTCTACTCTTCAGATAGTGATAGTGATGCGGAGGTAATCCTCTCTCTTTAGATAGTGATGGTGATGCGGAGGATATCCTCTCTATTCAGATAGTGAAGTTGATTCAGAGGTAATCCTCTCCCTTCAGATAGTGATAGTGATGTGGAGGTAATCCTGTCTCTTCAGATAGTGATAGTGATGTGGAGGTAATCCTCTCTCTTCAGATAGTGATAGTGATGTGGAGGTAATCCTCTCTCTTCAGATAGTGATGGTGATGTGGAGGTAATCCTCTCTCTTCAGATAATGATGGTAATGTGGAGGTAATCCATTCTCTTCAGATAGTGCTAGTTATGTAGAGGTAATCATCTCTCTTCAGATAGTGATAGTGATGTGGAGGTAATCATCTCTCTTCAGATAGTGATAGTAATGCGGAAGTAATCCTCTCTCTTCAGATAGTGATAGTTCTAAGGGAGGTAATCCTCTCTTTCAGATAGTGATGGTAATGTGGAGGTAATCTTTCTGTTCAGATAGTGATAGTGCTTTGGAGGTAATCCTCTCTCTTCAGATAGTGATAGTAATGTGGAGGTAATCCTCTCTCTTCAGATAGTGATGATGGTGTGGAGATAATCCTATCTCTTCAGATAGTGATGGTGATGTGGGGGTAATCATCTCTCTTCAGATAGTGATAGTGATGTGGAGGTAATCCTCTCTCTTCCAGATAGTGATGGTGATGCGGAGATAAGCCTCTCTCTTCAGATAGTGATAGTGATGCGGAGGTAATCCTCTTTCTTCAGATAGTGATGGTGATGCAATGGTAATCCTCTCTCTTCAGATAGTGATAGTTCTAAAAAGGTAATCCTCTCTTCAGATAGTGATGGTGATGTGGAGGTAATCCTTTCTCTTCAGATAGTGATAGTGATGCGAAGGTAATCCTCTCACTTCAGATAGTGATAGTGATGGAGAGTAATCATCTCTCTTCAGATAGTGATAGTTATGTGGAGGTAATCCTCTCTCTTCCGATAGTGATAGTGATGTACGAGGTAATCCTCTCTCTTCAGATAGTGATAGTACTAAGGAGGTAATCCTCTCTTCAGATAGTGATGGTGATGTGGAGGTAATCCTTTCTCTTCAGATAGTGATAGTGATGTGAAGGTAATCCTCTCACTTCAGATAGTGATAGTGATGTGGAGGTAATCATCTCTCTTCAGATAGTGATAGTTATGTGGAGGTAATCCTCTCTTCAGATAGTGATAGTGATGCGGAGGTAATCCTCTCTCTTCCAGATAGTGATAGTGATGCGGAGGTAATCATCTCTCTTCAGATAGTGATAGTGATGCGGAGGTAATCCTTCTCTTCCAGATAGTGATAGTGATGCAGAGGTAATCCTCTCTCTTCAGATAGTGAAGGTAATGTGGAGGTAATCCTTTCTCTTCAGATAGTGATAGTGATGTGAAGGTAATCCTCTCTCTTCAGATAGTGATAGTGATGTGGAGGTAATCATCTCTCTTCAGATAGTGATAGTTATGTGGAGGTAATCCTCTCTCTTTAGATAGTGATAGTGATGACGAGGTAATCCCTCTCTCTTCAGATAGTGATAGTTCTAAGGAGGTAATCCTCTCTTCAGATAGCGATGGTGATGTGGAGGTAATCCTTTCTCTTCAGATAGTGATAGTGATGAAGGTAATCCTCTCTCTTCAGATAGTGATAGTGATGTGGAGGTAATCCTCTCTCTTCAGATAGTGATAGTGATGCGGAGGTAATCCTCTCTCTTTAGATAGTGATGGTGATGCGGAGTAATCTCTCTTCAGATAGTGATGGTGATGCGGAGGTAATCCTCTCTCTTCAGATAGTGAAGGTAATGTGGAGGTAATCTCTCTCTTCAGATAGTGATAGTGATGCGGGAGGTAATCCACTCTCTTCAGATAGTGATAGTGATGTGGAGGTAATCCTCTCTCTTCAGATAGCGATGGTGATGTGGAGGTAATCCTCTCTCTTCAGATAGTGATAGTGATGCGGAGGTAATCCTCTCTCTTTAGATAGTGATGGTGATGCGGAGGTAATCTCTCTATTCAGATAGTGAAGTTGATTCAGAGGTAATCCTCTCTCTTCAGATAGTGATAGTGATGTGGAGGTAATCCTGTCTCTTCAGATAGTGATAGTGATGTGGAGGAAATCCTCTCTCTCTTCAGATAGTGATGGTAATGTGGAGGTAATCCATTTCTCTTCAGATAGTGATAGTTATGTAGAGGTAATCATCTCTCTTCAGATAGTGATAGTGATGCGGAAGTAATCCTCTCTCTTCAGATAGTGATAGTTCTAAGGAGGTAATCCTCTCTTCAGATAGTGATGGTAATGTGGAGGTAATCCTTCTCTCTTCAGATAGTGATGTGCTGAGGTAATCCTCTCTCTTCAGATAGTGATAGTGATGTGGAGGTAATCCTCTCTCTTCAGATAGTGATGATGGTGTGGAGATAATCCTATCTCTTCAGATAGTGATGGTGATGTTGAGGTAATCCTCTCTTCAGATAGTGATAGTGATATGGAGGCAATCCTCTCTCTTCAGATAGTGATGGTGATGCGGAGATAATCCTCTCTATTCAGATAGTGATAGTGATGCGGAGGTAATCCTCTTCTTCAGATAGTGATAGTGATGCAGCGGTAATCCTCTCTCTTCAGATAGTGATGGTGATGATGAGGTAATCCTCTCTTTCAGATAGTGATAGTGATGCGGAGGTAATCCTCTCTCTTCCGATAGTGATGGTGATGCAGAGATGATCATCTCTCTTCAGATAGTGATAGTAATGTGGAGATAATCATCTCTTCAGATGGTGATGGTTATGCGGAGGTAACCTCTCTCTTCCCGAAAGTGATGGTGATGCAGAGATAATCATCTCTCTTCAGATAGTGATTGTAATGCGGAGAAAATCATCTCTCTTCAGATGGTGATGGTTATGCGGAGATAATACTATCTCTTCTGATAATGATTGTAATGTGAAGGTAATCCTCTCTCTTCAGATAGTGATTGTATTGTGGTGGTAATCCTTCTCTTCAGATAGTGATAGTGATGCGGAGGTAAACATCTCTCTTCAGATAGTGATAGTGATGCGGAGGTAATCCTCTCTCTTCAGATACTCATAGTATGTGCGAGGTAATCCTCTCTCTTCAGATAGTGATAGTTCTGCGGAGGTAATCCTCTCTCTTCAGATAGTGATGGTGATGTGGAGGTAATCCTCTCTTCAGATAGTGATAGTAATGTGAAGGTAATCCTCTCTCTTCAGATAGTGATAGTGATGTGGAGGTAATCCTTTCTCTTCAGATAGTGATAGTGATGCAGCGGTAATCATCTCTCTTCCAGATAGTGACTTGTAATGTGGAGATAATCATCTCTCTTCAGATAGTGATGGTTATGCGGAGGTAATCCTCTCTCTTCAGATAGTGATGGTGATGCAGAGGTAATCATCTCTCTTCAGATAGTGATAGTGATGCGAGAATCATCTCTCTTCAGATAGTGATGGTTATGCGGAGGTAATCATCTCTCTTCCAGATAGTGATTGTGATGCGGAGGTAATCCATCTCTCTTCAGATAGTATAGTGATGCGGAGGTAATCATCTCTCTTCAGATAGTGATAGTGATGCGGAGGTAATCCTCTCTCTTCAGATAGTGATAGTGATGCGAGGTAATCTTCTCTCTTCAGATAGTGATAGTGATGGAGGTAATCCTCTCTCTTCAGATAGTGATAGTGATGCGGAGGTAATCCTCTCTTCAGATAGTGAATAGTGACGAGGAGTAATCCTCTTTCTTCGAGATAGTGATAGTGATGTGGAGGTAATCTCTCTCTTCAGATAGTGGATAGTGATGTGGAGGTAATCTTCTCTTCAGATAGTGACAGTGATGTGGAGGTAATCGTCTCTCTTCAGATAGTGATAGTGATGTGGAGTTAATCCTCTCTCTTCAGATAGTGATAGTGATGCAGAGGTAATCCTCTCTCTTCAGATAGTGAGTGCTATGAGGTAATCCCTCTCTTCAGATAGTGATGGTGATGTGGAGGTAATCCTCTCTCTTCCCGAATAATGATGATGGTGTGGAGAATAATCCTTTCTCTTCACATAGTGATGGTGATGTTGGAGGTAATCCTCTCTCTTCGGAATAGTGTTAGTGATGTGGAGGGTAATCTCTCTCTTCAGATAGTGATGGTGATCGTAGATAATCTCTCTCTCTTCCAGATAGTGATAGTGATGTGGAGGTAATCCATTCTCTTCGGAATAGTGATGGTGATGCGGAGGTAATCATCTCTCTTCCAGATAGTGATAGTGATGTGGAGGTAATCCTCTCTCTTCCCGAGATAGTGTTGGTGATGTGGAGTTAATCCTCTCTCTTCAGATACTGATAGTTTATGCGGAGGTAATCCTCTCTCTTCAGATAGTGATAGTAATTGGAGGTAATCCTCTCTCTTCAGATAGTGATGGTGATGTGGAGGTAATCCTCTCTCTTCAGATAGTGATAGTGATGTGGAGGTAATCATCTCTCTTCAGAGTAGTGATAGTGATTCGGAGATAATCGTCTCTCTTCAGATAGTGATGGTGATGCGGAGATAATCCTCTCTCTTCAGATAGTGATAGTGATGCGGAGATAATCCTATCTCTTTCAGATACTGATAGTTGTGCGGAGGTAATCCTCTCTCTTTCAGATAGTGATAGTGATGTGGAGGTAATCCTCTCTTCAGATAGTGATAGTGCTATGGAGGTAATCCTCTCTTCAGATAGTGATAGTGATGTAGAGGTAATCCTCTCTCTTCAGATAGTGATGGTGATGCGGGAGATAATCCTCTCTCTTCAGATAGTGATAGTGATGTGGAGGTAATCTCTCTCTTCAGATAGTGATAGTAATGTAGAGGCAATCATCTCTCTCCAGATAGTGATGGTGATGCGAGGTAATCTTCTCTATTCAGATAGTGATAGTGATGGAGAGTAATCCTCTCTCTTCAGATAGTGATAGTGATGGGAGGTAATCCTGTCTCTTCAGATAGTGATAGTGATGTGGAGGTAATCCTCTCTCTTCAGATAGTGATAGTGATGTGGAGGTAATCCTCTCTCTTCAGATAGTGATGGTGATGTGGAGGTAATCCTCTCTCTTCAGATAGTGATGGTGATGTGAAGTAATCCTCTCTTCAGATAGTGATAGTGATGCGAGGTAATCTCTCTCTTCAGATAGTGATAGTGATGCGGAGGTAATCCTCTCTCTTCAGATAGTGATAGTGATGGATGAGTGTAATCCTCTCTCTCTAGATAGTGATGGTAATGTGGAGGTAATCCTATCTCTTCAGATAGTGATGGTGATGTGAAGTAATCCTCTCTCCTCGGATAGTGATTGTGATGTGGAGGTAATCCTTTCTCTTCAGATAGTGATAGTGATGCGGAGGTGAACATCTCTCTCAGATAGTGATAGTGATGCGGAGGTAATCATCTCTCTTCAGATAGTGATGGTGATGCGGAGTAATCCTCTCTCTTCAGATAGTGATAGTGATGACGAGGTGATCCTCTCTCTTCAGATAGTGATGGTGATGCAGATAATCCTCTCTCTTCCAGATAGTGATAGTAATGTAGAGGTAATCCTCTCTCTTCAGATAGTGATAGTGAAGTGGAGGTAATCCTTTCTCTTCGATAGTGATGTGATGCAGCGATAATCATCTCTCTTCAGATAGTGATTGTAATGTGGGAGATAATCATCTCTCTTCAGATGGTGATGGTTAGGCAGAGGTAATCCTCTCTCTTCCGAAAGTGATGGTGATGCAGAGATAATCATCTCTCTTCAGATAGTGATTGTAATGCGGAGAAAATCATCTCTCTTCAGATGGTGATGGTTATGCGGAGATAATCATCTCTCTTCTGATAGTGATTGTAATGCGGAGGTAACCCATTCTCTTCAGATAGTTATGGTGATGCGGAGGTAATCATCTCTCTTCAGATAGTGATAGTGATGCGGAGGTAGTCCTCTCTCTTCAGATAGTGATAGTGCTATGGAGGTAATCCTCTCTTCAGATAGTGATGGTGATGTGGAGGTAATCCTCTCTCTTCAGATAGTATAGTGATGCGGAGGTAATCCTCTCTTCAGATAGTATGGTGATGTGGAGATAATCCTCTCTCTTCAGATAGTGATAGTGATGCGGAGGTAATCCTCTCTCTTCAGATAGTGATAGTGATGTGGAGGTAATCTATCTCTTCAGATAGTGATAGTGATGTGGAGGTAATCCTCTCTCTTCAGATAGTGATGGTGATGCGGAGGTTACATCCTCTCTCTTCAGATAGTGATAGTGATGTCAGAGGTAATCCTCTCTTCAGATAGTGATAGTGATGTGGAGGTAATCCTCTCTCTTCCAGATAGTTATTAGTGATGAGGAGGTAATTCCTCTCTCTTCAGATAGTGATAGTGATGTGGAGGTAATCCTCTCTCTTCAGATAGTGATGGTGATGCGGAGGATATCCTCTCTCTTCAGATAGTGATGTTGATTCAGAGGTAATCCTCTCCCTTCAGATAGTGATAGTGATGTGGAGGTAATCCCTCTCTTCAGATAGCGATAGTGATGTGAGGTAATCCTTCTCTTCCAGATAGTGATGGTGATGTGGAGGTAATCATCTCTCTTCAGATAATGATAGTGATGTGGAGGTAATCCATCTCTCTTCAGATAGTGATAGTACGAGGTAATCCTCTCTCTTCAGATAGTGATAGTGATGTGGAGGTAATCATCTCTCTTCAGATAGTGATAGTAATGCGGAGGTAATCCTCTCTCTTCAGATAGTGATAGTTATATGGAGGTAATCCTCTCTTCAGATAGTGATGGTAATGTGAGGTAATCATCTCTCTTCAGATAGTGATAGTGATGCGGAGGTAATCCTCTATTCAGATAGTGATGGTGATGTGGAGGTAATCCTCTCTCTTCAGATAGTGATAGTGATGTGGAGATAATCCTATCCCTTCAGATAGTGATAGTGATGTGAGTAATCCTCTCTCTTCAGATAGTGATAGTGATGTGGAGGTAATCCTCTCTCTTCCAGATAGTGATGGTGATGTGGAGGTAATCCTCTCTTCAGATAGTGATAGTGATGCGGAGGTACATCTCTCTTCAGATAGTGATGGTGATCGAGTAATCCTCTCTCTTCAGATAGTGATGATGATGTGGAGGTAATCCTCTCTCTTCAGATAGTGATAGTGATGATGAGGTAATCCTCTCTCTTCAGATAGTGATGGTGATGCAGAGGTAATCATCTCTCTTCAGATAGTGATTGTAATGTGGAGATAATCATCTCTCTTCAGATGGTGATGGTTATGCGGAGGTAATCCTCTTCTCTTCCGATAGTGATGGTGATGTCGGAGATAATCATCTCTCTTCTAGATGTAATTTTTATGTGGAGGTAATCTCTCTCTTCAGATAGTGATGTGGATAATCAGAAGTGATGTATGGCGTAATCCTCTCTCTTCAGATAGTGATAGTGATGGTGGAGGTAATCCTTCTCTCTTCCAGATACTGATAGTTGTGAGGTAATCCTCTCTCTTCAGATAGTGATAGTGATGTGGAGGTAATCCTCTCTCTTCAGATAGTGATGGTGATGTGGAGGTAATCCTCTCTCTTCAGACTAGTGATAGTGATGTGGAGGTAATCCTCTCTCTTCAGATAGTGATAGTGATGGAGGTAATCTCTCTCTTCAGATAGTGATGATGATATGGAGGTAATCCTTTCTCTTCAGATAGTGATAGTGATGCGAGGTAATCCTTCTCTTCAGATAGTAATAAGTAATGAAGAGGGATCCTCTCTCTTCAGATAGTGATAGTGATGTGGAGGTAATCCTCTCTCTTCAGATAGTGATAGTGATGTGGAAAATGCCTCTCTCTTCTGATAGTGATAGTGATGTGGAGGTAATCGTCTCTTTCAGATAGTGATGGTAATGTGGAGTTAATCCACTCTCTCTTCAGATAGTGATAGTGATGCAGAGGTAATCTCTCTCTTCAGATAGTGAGAGTGATGGAGGTAATCCTCTCTCAGGGGATAGTGATAGTGATGTGGAAGTAATCCTCTCTCTTCAGATAGTGATGATGGTGTGGAGATAATCCTATCTCTTCAGATAGTGATGGTGATGTGGAGGTAACCCTCTCTCTTCAGATAGTGATAGTGATGTGGAGGTAAATCCTCTCTCTTCAGATAGTGATGGTGATGCGGAGATAATCCTCTCCTCTTCAGATAGTGATAGTGATGCGGAGGTAATCCTTTCTCTTCAGATAGTGATAGTGATGTATGGAGGTAAACATCTCTCTTCAGATAATGATGATGATGCGGAGATAATTCCTCTCTCTTCAGATAGTGATAGTGCTATGGAGGTAACTCTCTTCCAGATAATGATGGTAATGTCGAGGCAATCATCTCTCTTCAGATAGTGATGGTGATGCAGAGGTAATCTTCTCTATTCAGATAGTGATGGTGATGCGGAGGTAATCCTCTCTCTTCAGATAGTGATAGTGATGCGAGGTAATCCTTTCCTTCAGATAGTGATAGTGAGGCGGAGGTAATCCTCTCTCTCCAGATAGTAAAGTGATGTGGAGATAATCCTCTCTCTTCAGATAGTGATGGTAATGTGGAGATAATCCTCTCTCTTCAGATAGTGATAGTGATGCGGAGGTAATCATCTCTCTTCAGATAGTGATAGTGATGCGGAGGTATTCTTCTCTCTTCAGATAGTGATAATGATGTGGAGTTAATCTCTCTCTTCAGATAGTGATGGTGATGATGCAGGTAATCCTCTCTCTCTTCAGATAGTGATGGTGATGCGGAGGTAATCCTCTCTTCAGATAGTGATTGTAATGTGCGGAGGTAATCCTCTCTCTTCCAGATAGTGATAGTGATGTGGAGGTAATCCTATCTCTTCTGATAGTGACAGTGATGTGGAGGTAATCGTCTCTCTTCAGATAGTGATGGTAATGTGGAGTTAATCCTCTCTCTTCCGAATAGTGATAGTGATGCGAGGTAATCCTCTCTCTTCAGATAGTGAGAGTGCTAAGGAGGTAATCCTCTCTCTCAGATAGTGATGGTGATGTGGAAGTAATCACTCTCTTCAGATAGTGATGATGGTGGGGAGATATCCTATCTCTTCCAGATAGTGATGTGATGTGGAGGTAATCCTTTCTCTTCAGATAGTGATAGTGATGTGAGGTAATCCTCTCTCTTCCAGATAGTATTAGGTGATGCGGAGATAATCCTCTCTCTTCCGAATAGTGATAGTGATGTGAGGTAATCCTTTCTCTTCAGATAGTGATAGTGATGCGGGAGGTAAACATCTCTCTTCAGATAATGATGATGATGTGGGAGATAATTCTCTCTCTTCAGATAGTGATAGTGATATGGGGGTAATCCTCTCTTCAGATAATGATGGTAATGTCGAGGCAATCATCTCTCTTCAGATAGTGATGGTGATGCAGAGGTAATCTTCTCTATTCAGATAGTGATGGTAATGTGAGGTAATCCTCTCTCTTCAGATAGTGATAGTGATGTGGAGGTAATCCTTTCCCTTCAGATAGTGATAGTGAGGCGGAGTAATCCTCTCTTCAGATAGTGATAGTGATGCGAGGTAACTCTCCTTCAGATAGTGATAGTAGGCGAGATATCTCTCTCCAGATAGTGAAAGTGATGTGAGGTAATCCTCTCTCTTCAGATAGTGATGGTAATGTGGAGGTAATCCTCTCTCTTCAGATAGTGATAGTGATGCGGAGGTAATCATCTCTCTTCCAGATAATGATAGTGATGCGAGGTATTCTTCTCTTTTCAGATAGTGATGATGATTGGAGTTAATCCTCTCTCTTCAGATAGTGATGGTGATGATGAGGTAATCCTCTCTCTTCAGATAGTGATGGTGATGCGGAGAGTTATCATCTCTCTTCAGATAGTGATTGTAATGTGGAGAATAATCATCTCTCTTCCAGATGGTGATGGTTATGCGGAGGTAATCTCTCTCTTCCGAAAGTGATGGTGATGCAGAGATAATCATCTCTTTTCAGATGGTGATTTTTGCGAGAATAATCATCTCTTCTGATAGTGATTGTAATGCGAGAATAATCTTCTCTCTTCAGATAGTGATGGTATTGTGGTGGTAATCCTCTCTCTTTAGACTAGTGATAGTGAGGTGGAGGTAACTCTCTTCAGACAGTGATAGTGATGTGGAGTAATCCTCTCTCTTCGAGATAGTGATAGTAATATGGAAGTAATACCTCTCTCTTCAGATAGTGATAGTGATGTGGAGGTAATCCTCTCTCTTCAGACAGTGATAGTGATGTGGAGCTAATCCTCTCTCTCTTCAGATCAAAGTGCGATAGTGATGCGGAGGTAATCTTCTCTCTCTTCAGATAGTGATATGATTGGAGATCCCATTCTCTTCAGATAGTATAGTTGATGTCGTAGGTAATCCTCTCTTCAGATAGTAAAAGTAATGAAGAGGAGATCCTCTTTCTTCAGATAGTGATAGTGATGTGGAGTAATCCTCTCTCTTCAGATAGTGATAGTGATGTGGAGGTATCCTATCTCTTCTGATAGTGACAGTGATGTGGAGGTAATTGCGTCTCTCTTCTGAATAGTGATGGTAATGTGAGTTAATCCTCTCTCTTCAGATAGTGATAGTGATGCAGAGGTAATCCTCTCTCTTCAGATAGTGAGATTGCTAAGGGAGGTAATCCTCTCTTCAGATAGTGATGGTGATGTGGAAGTAATCTCTCTTCAGATAATGTATTAATTGTGTGGAGATAATCCTATCTCTCTCAGATAGTGATGGTGATGTGGAGAGTAATCCTCTCTCTTCAGATAGTGATAGTGATGTGGAGGTAATCCTCTCTCTCTCAGATAGTGATGGTGATGCGGAGATAATCCTCTCTCTTCAGATAGTATTAGTGATGTGGAGGTAATCCTTTCTCTTCAGATAGTGATAGTGATGGAGGTAAATCTCTCTTCGAGATAATGATGATGATGTGGGAGATAATCTCTCTTCAGAATAGTGATAGTGATATGGAGAGTAATCCTCTCTTCAGATAATGATGGTAATGTCGAGGCAATCATCTCTCTTCAGATAGTATTAGTGATGCAGAGGTAATCTTCTCTATTCAGATAGTGATGGTAATGTGGAGGTAATCCTCTCTCTTCCAGATAGTGATAGTGATGGAGGTAATCCTTTCCCTTCAGATAGTGATAGTGAGCGGAGGTATCCTCTCTCTTCAGATAGTGAAAGTGATGTGGAGGTAATCACTCTCTCTTCCAGATAGTGATGGTAATGT
>NW_025537751.1:0-28117 GCF_020615455.1 Coregonus clupeaformis | reverse complement strand
CACACACACACACACACACACACACACACACACACACACACACAACACACACACACACACACCACACACACACACACACACACACAGTCAGCACGGATGGGTATCACTATCAACAGACCTTCTCTCTCTGTCTCAATACAACCACTAGATGGCAGAACTCACCACAAATACACCTTTGTCTGTATGTGAGTGTGTATGAGTGTGTGTGTGTGTGTGTGTGTGTGTGTGTGTGTGTGTGTGTGTGTGTGTGTGTGTGTGTGTGTGTGTGTGTGTGTGTGTGTGTGTGTGTGAGCGAGAGAGAGAGAGAGGTGTACCCCTGAGTGTTATTTTACAAACACGACTGTCAGACACATTGTTCCTCACACATCCCTGACCAGGAAGAAGTCATCGTTGTGAAAGAGCAGTACATCTGATTTCTCTCCAAGGTTATCATAGTTTTGTGTTTTTATATTAGTTTTTATTTCTATTAGTTTTTAAATGTATATTTGAAATTCAGTTTAGTTCCAGATAGTTTTCAGACTTGATTTACTAGTTTTTATTCAGTTTTAGTTTTGATATTTCTATTTCATTTTTACATTATTTAGTTTCAGTTTTAGTGTTAGGGACAGAAAGCATGCGTGGGAGGCTAGGAGCATTTGTGTGTGTTTTTTAGGATCTCACTTCTTGCCACTGGGGGGCAGTAATACATAAGGTGATGGTCAGATCATAGGTTAGGTTAGGTGTGTTTTTGAAGATGCCACTTCTTGCCACTAGGGGGCAGTAATACATAAGGGAATGGTCAGATCATAGGTTAGGTTAGGTGTGTTTTTGAAGATGCCACTTCTTGCCACTAGGGGGCAGTAATACATAAGGTGATGATCATAGGTTAGGTTTAAATTATAAAGTCAATCTCCATGTGACCTGGATTTCTAATGAATAGCACTGAGACTGGTGAAACACATATGGTGGAAGGAAACTACCTCTCTCGCTCATGTTTACACCAATCCAATGCTTCTCAACTTTAGTAGAACATGTAAGAAGAATCAAGTACCTTTAACATAACATCTGATCAAATCAAATCAAAATCAAATCACATGTATTGGTCACATACACGTGGTTAGCAGATGTTATTGCGAGTGTAGCGAAATGCTTGTGCTTCTAGTTCCGACAGTGCAGCAATATCTAGCGAGTAATATCTAACAGATACACAACATCTACCCAATATCTAATACACACAAATATAAGTAAAGGAATGGAATAAGAATATATAAATATATGGATGAGCAATGTCATTATCAGAGCAGCATAGGCTAAGATGCAATAGATAGTATAGAATACAGTATATACAGTGGGGGGAAAAAAGTATTTAGTCAGCCACCAATTGTGCAATTGTGCAAGTTCTCCCACTTAAAAGGATGAGAGAGGCCTGGGTCGTACTCTCCGAATGTTGTAGAGCATGAACCTACAGGATCGGGTCACCGCCTTGATGTTAGCGGAGAATGACAGGGTGTTGTCCAGGGTCACGCCAAGGCTCTTCGCACTCTGGGAGGAGGACACAACGGAGTTGTCAACCGTGATGGCGAGATCATGGAACGGGCAGTCCTTCCCCGGGAGGAAGAGCAGCTCCGTCTTGCCAAGGTTCAGCTTGAGGTGGTGATCCGTCATCCATACTGATATGTCTGCCAGACATGCAGAGATGCGATTCGCCACCTGGTTATCAGAAGGGGGAATCTCCTATACACTTCCTTATAAACCCACTCACCGAATCAGCGTATACATCTATATTATTCTTAGAGGCTACCCGGAACATATCCCAGTCCGCGTGATCAAAACAATCTTGAAGCGTGGATTCCGATTGGTCAGACAAGCGTTGAATAGTCCTTAGCACGGGTGCTTCCAGTTTGAGTTTCTGCCTATAGAAAGGGAGGAGCAAAATGGAGTCGTGGTCAGAGTTGCCGAAAGGAGGGCGGGGGAGGGCCTTGTATGCATCGCGGAAGTTAGTGTAACAATGGTCCAGTGTTTTTCCAGTGCGAGTGCTACAGTCAATATGCTGATAGAATTTAGGTAGCCTTTTTTAAAAATTTGCTTTGTTAAAATCTCCAGCTACAATAAATGCAGCCTCAGGATATGTGGTTTCCAGTTTGCATAAAGTCCAGTGAAGTTCTTTGAGGGCCGTCATGGTATCGGCTTGAGGGGGGATATTCACGGCCGTGACTATAACCAAAGAAAATTCTCTTGGGAGATAATACGGTCGGCATTTGATTGTGAGGTATTCTAGGTCGGGTGAACAGAAGGACTCGAGTTCCTGTATGTTGATACAATTACACCATGAGTCGTTAATCATGCAACATACACCCCCCCCACCCTTCTTCTTCCCGGAGAGATGTTTATTCCTGTCAGCGCGACGTTTCCGTGAAACAGAGGATGTTACAATCCCTGATGTCTCTCTGGAAAGCAACCCTTGCCCTGATCTCATCAACTTTGTTATCCAGGGACTGGGCATTAGTGAGTAATATACTCGGAAGCGATGGATGCTGTGCACGCATCCTAAGTCTGACTAGGAGACCACTCCGGCTCCCTCTCCTCCTGAGTCTGACTAGGAGACCGCTCCGGCTCCCTCTCCTCCTGAGTCTGACTAGGAGACCGCTCCGGCTCCCTCTCCTCCTGAGTCTGACTAGGAGACCGCTCCGGCTCCCTCTCCTCCTGAGTCTGACTAGGAGACCGCTCCGGCTCCCTCTCCTCCTGAGTCTGACTAGGAGACCGCTCCGGCTCCCTCTCCTCCTGAGTCTGACTAGAAGACCGCTCCGGCTCCCTCTCCTCCGGCGGAGTTGTTTTGGGTCGGCCTCTGGAATCAGTTCCAATGCCCTGGGTGGTGCGGACAGAGGATCCGCTTCGGGAAAGTCGTATTCCTGGTCGTAGTGCTGTTAAGTTGACGCCTCTCTCATATCCAGTAGTTCTTCCTGGCTTTATGTAATAACACTTAAGATTTTCTGGGCTAAGAATGTAAGAAATAATACATAGAAAAACAAAATACTGCAAAGTTTCCAAAGGACTAGAAGCGAGGCAGCCTTCTCTGTCGGCGCCATTTTATTTTAAGATGAATCAAGTACGTTTAACATAACATCTGATTTGATGTAAGAAGAATCAAGTACCTTTAACATAACATTTACATTTACATTTACGTAATTTAGCAGACGCTCATATCCAGAGCGACTTACAAATTGGTGCATTCACCTTATAGCCAGTGGGATAACCACTTTACAATATGTTTTTTTTTTTTTCTTTGGGGTGGGGTAAGGGGGGGTAGAAGGATTACTTTATCCTATCCCAGGTATTCCTTAAAGAGGTGGGGTTTCAAGTGTCTCCGGAAGGTGGTGAGTGACTCCGCTGTCCTGGCGTCATGGGGGAGCTTGTTCCACCATTGGGGTGCCAGAGCAGCGAACAGTTTTGACAGTCCTCTGTACGCCTATGTAGATATTCCATTAAAAATCAGCCGTTTCCAGCTACAATATCCATTTACAACATTAACAATGTCTACACTGTATTTCTGATCAATTTGATGTTATTTTAATGGACAAAAAATTTGCTTTTCTTTCAAAAACAAGGACATTTCTAAGTGACCCCAAACGTTTGAACGGTAGTGTCTATTGCAGCACTGTAAATGTTTGGGGGGCTGCGCTACAGAAGGCTATATCTGTCCGCTAATATAGGACTAGTAAAGGCCCAGCGCTACAGAAGGCTATATCTGTCCGCTAATACAGGACTAGTAAAGGCCCAGCGCACAGAAGGCTATATCTGTCCGCTAAGGACTAGTAAAGGCCCAGCGCTACAGAAGGCTATATCTGTCCGCTAATATAGGACTGGTAAAGGCCCAGCGCTCAGAAGGCTATATCTGTCCGCTAATATAGGACTAGTAAAGGCCCAGCGCTACAGAAGGCTATTCTGTCCGCTAATACAGGACTAGTAAAGGCCCAGCGCTACAGAAGGCTATATCTGTCCGCTAATATAGGACTAGTAAAGGCTCAGCGCTACAGAAGGCTATATCTGTCCGCTAATATAGGACTAGTAAAGGCCCAGCGCTACAGAAGGCTATATCTGTCCGCAATACAGGACTAGTAAAGGCCCAGCGCTACAGAAGGCTATATCTGTCCGCTAATATAGGACTAGTAAAGGCCCAGCGCTACAGAAGGCTATATCTGTCCGCTAATATAGGACTAGTAAAGGCCCAGCGCTACAGAAGGCTATATCTGTCCGCTAATACAGGACTAGTAAAGGCCCAGCGCTACAGAAGGCTATATCTGTCCGCTAATACAGGACTAGTAAAGGCCCAGCGCTACAGAAGGCTATATCTGTCCGCTAATACAGGACTAGTAAAGGCCCAGCGCTACAGAAGGCTATATCTGTCCGCTAAACAGGACTAGTAAAGGCCCAGCGCTACAGAAGGCTATATCTGTCCGCTAATATAGGACTAGTAAAGGCCCAGCGCTACAGAAGGCTATATCTGTCCGCTAATATAGGACTAGTAAAGGCCCAGCGCTACAGAAGGCTATATCTGTCCGCAATATAGGACTAGTAAAGGCCCAGCGCTACAGAAGGCTATATCTGTCCGCTAATATAGGCTAGTAAAGGCCCAGCGCTACAGAAGGCTATATCTGTCCTGCTAATATAGGACTAGTAAAGGCCCAGCGCTACAGAAGGCTATATCTGTCCGCTAATATAGGACTAGTAAAGGCCCAGCGCTACAGAAGGCTATATCTGTCCGCTAATATAGGACTAGTAAAGGCCCAGCGCTACAGAAGGCTATATCTGTCCGCTAATACAGGACTAGAAAGGCCCAGCGCTACAGAAGGCTATATCTGTCCGCTAATACAGGACTAGTAAAGGCCCAGCGCTACAGAAGGCTATATCTGTCTGCTAATATAGGACTAGTAAAGGCCCAGCGCTACAGAAGGCTATATCTGTCCGCTAATATAGGACTAGTAAAGGCCCAGCGCTACAGAAGGCTATATCTGTCTGCTAATATAGGACTAGTAAAGGCCCAGCGCTACAGAAGGCTATATCTGTCCGCTAATACAGGACTAGTAAAGGCCCAGCCTACAGAAGGCTATATCTGTCCGCTAATATAGGACTAGTAAAGGCCCAGCGCTACAGAAGGCTATATCTGTCCGCTAATATAGGACTAGTAAAGGCCCAGCGCTACAGAAGGCTATATCTGTCCGCTAATATAGGACTAGTAAAGGCCCAGCGCTACAGAAGGCTATATCTGTCCGCTAATACAGGACTAGTAAAGGCCCAGCGCTACAGAAGGCTATATCTGTCCGCTAATATAGGACTAGTAAAGGCCCAGCGCTACAGAAGGCTATATCTGTCCGCTAATACAGGACTAGTAAAGGCCCAGCGCTACAGAAGGCTATATCTGTCTGCTAATATAGGACTAGTAAAGGCCCAGCGCTACAGAAGGCTATATCTGTCCGCTAATACAGGACTAGTAAAGGCCCAGCGCTACAGAAGGCTATATCTGTCAGCTAATATAGGACTAGTAAAGGCCCAGCGCCACAGAAGGCTATATCTGTCCGCTAATATAGGACTAGTAAAGGCCCAGCGCTACAGAAGGCTATATCTGTCAGCTAATATAGGACTAGTAAAGGCCCAGCGCTACAGAAGGCTATATCTGTCCGCTAATACAGGACTAGTAAAGGCCCAGCGCTACAGAAGGCTATATCTGTCCGCTAATATAGGACTAGTAAAGGCCCAGCGTACAGAAGGCTATATCTGTCCGCTAATACAGGACTAGTAAAGGCCCAGCGTACAGAAGGCTATACTGTCCGCTAATATAGGACTAGTAAAGGCCCAGCGCTACAGAAGGCTATATCTGTCAGCTAATATAGGACTAGTAAAGGCCCAGCGCTACAGAAGGCTATATCTGTCAGCTAATACAGGACTAGTAAAGGCCCAGCGCTACAGAAGGCTATATCTGTCCGCTAATACAGGACTAGTAAAGGCCCAGCGCTACAGAAGGCTATATCTGTCTGCTAATACAGGACTAGTAAAGGCCCAGCGCTACAGAAGGCTATATCTGTCCGCTAATATAGGACTAGTAAAGGCCCAGCGCTACAGAAGGCTATATCTGTCCGCTAATACAGGACTAGTAAAGGCCCAGCGCTACAGAAGGCTATATCTGTCCGCTAATACAGGACTAGTAAAGGCCCAGCGCTACAGAAGGCTATATCTGTCCGCTAATATGGACTAGTAAAGGCCCAGCGCCTACAGAAGGCATATCTGTCCGCTAATATAGGACTAGTAAAGGCCCAGCGCTACAGAAGGCTATATCATTCAGCTAATATAGGACTAGTAAAGGCCCAGCGCTACAGAAGGCTATATCTGTCCGCTAATACAGGACTAGTAAAGGCCCAGCGCTACAGAAGGCTATATCTGTCCGCTAATATAGGACTAGGCCCAGCAGAGTCCGTAAAGGCCCAGCTCACAGAAGGCTATATCTGTCCGCTAATACAGGACTAGTAAAGGCCCAGCGCTACAGAAGGCTATATCTGTCCGCTAATATAGGACATAAAGGCCCAGCCAAGAAGGCTATATCTGTCCGCTAATATAGGACTAGTAAAGGCCCAGCCTACAGAAGGCTATATCTGTCCGCTAATATAGGACTAGTAAAGGCCCAGCGCTACAGAAGGCTATATCTGTCCGCTAATATAGGACTAGTAAAGGCCCAGCGCTACAGAAGGCTATATCTGTCCGCTAATATAGGACTAGTAAAGGCCCAGCGCTACAGAAGGCATATCTGTCCGCTAATATAGGACTAGTAAAGGCCCACCGCTACAGAAGGCTATATCTGTCCGCTAATATAGGACTAGTAAAGGCCCAGCGCTACAGAAGGCTATATCTGTCAGCTAATATAGGACTAGTAAAGGCCCAGCGCTACAGAAGGCTATATCTGTCAGCTAATACAGGACTAGTAAAGCCCAGCGCTACAGAAGCATATCTGTCCGCTAATATAGACTAGTAAAGGCCCAGTGCTACAGAAGGCTATATCTGTCTGCTAATACAGGACTAGTAAAGGCCCAGCGCTACAGAAGGCTATATCTGTCCGCAATATAGGACTAGTAAAGGCCCAGCGCTACAGAAGGCTATATCTGTCCGCTAATACAGGACTAGTAAAGGCCCAGCGCTACAGAAGGCTATATCTGTCCGCTAATACAGGACAGTAAAGGCCCAGCGCTACAGAAGGCTATATCTGTCTGCTAATATAGGACTAGTAAAGGCCCAGCGCTACAGAAGGCTATATCTGTCCGCTTATGGGACTAGTAAAGGCCCAGCGCTACAGAAGGCTATATCATTCCAGCTAATATAGGACTAGTAAAGGCCCAGCGCTACAGAAGGCTATATCTGTCCGCTAATACAGGACTAGTAAAGGCCCAGCGCTACAGAAGGCTATATCTGTCCGCTAATATAGGACTAGTAAAGGCCCAGCGCTACAGAAGGCTATATCTGTCCGCTAATATAGGGACTAGTAAAGGCCCAGCGCTACAGAAGGCTATATCTGCCGCAATACAGGACTAGTAAAGGCCCAGCGCTACAGAAGGCTATATCTGTCCGCTAATACAGGACTAGTAGCCCAGGATTAGTCCGTAATAGACTGAGCCCAGCGCTACAGAAGGATTCTGTCGCTAATATAGGACTAGTAAACGCCCAGCGCTACAGAAGGCTATATCTGTCCGCTAATATAGGACTAGTAAAGGCCCAGCGCTACAGAAGGCTATATCTGTCCGCTAATATAGGACTAGTAAAGGCCCAGCGCTACAGAAGCATATCTGTCCGCTAATATAGGACTAGTAAAGGCCCACGCTACAGAAGGCTATATCTGTCCGCTAATATAGGACTAGTAAAGGCCCAGCCTACAGAAGGCTATATCTGTCCGCTAATACAGGACTAGTAAAGGCCCAGCGCTACAGAAGGCTATATCTGTCCGCTAATATAGGACTAGTAAAGGCCCAGCGCTACAGAAGGCTATATCTGTCCGCTAATATAGGACTAGTAAAGGCCCAGCGCTACAGAAGGCTATATCTGTCCGCTAATATAGGACTAGTAAAGGCTCAGCGCTACAGAAGGCTATATCTGTCCGCTAATATAGGACTAGTAAAGGTTCAACACTACAGAAGGCTATATCTGTCCGCTAATATAGGACTAGCAAAGGCCCAGCGCTACAGAAGGCTATATCTGTCCGCTAATATAGGACTAGTAAAGGCCCAGCCACAGAAGGCTATATCTGTCCGCTAATATAGGACTAGTAAAGGCCCAGCGCTACAGAAGGCTATATCTGTCCGCACAGGACTAGTAAAGGCCCACGCTACAGAAGGCTATATCTGTCCGCTAATATAGGACTAGTAAAGGCCCAGCGCTACAGAAGGCTATATCTGTCCGCTAATATAGGACTAGTAAAGGCCCAGCGCTACAGAAGGCTATATCTGTCCGCTAATATAGGACTAGTAAAGGCCCAGCGCTACAGAAGGCTATATCTGTCCGCTAATACAGGACTAGTAAAGGCCCAGCGCTACAGAAGGCTATATCTGTCCGCTAATATAGGACTAGTAAAGGCCCAGCGCTACAGAAGGCTATATCGTCCGCTAATATAGGACTAGTAAAGGCCCAGCGCTACAGAAGGCTATATCTGTCCGCTAATATAGGACTAGTAAAGGCCCAGCCTACAGAAGGCTATATCTGTCCGCTAATATAGGACTAGTAAAGGCCCAGCGCTACAGAAGGCTATATCTGTCCGCTAATACAGGACTAGTAAAGGCCCAGCGCTACAGAAGGCTATATCTGTCCGCTAATATAGGACTAGTAAAGGCCCAGCTTACAGAAGGCTATATCTGTCTGCTAATACAGGACTAGTAAAGGCCCAGCTACAGAAGGCTATATCTGTCCGCAAATAGGACTAGTAAAGGCCACAGCGCTACAGAAGAGCTATATCTGTCCGCAATATAGGACTAGTAAAGGCCCAGCGCTACAGAAGGCTATATCTGTCCGCAATATAGGACTAGTAAAGGCCCAGCGCTACGAAGGCATATCTGTCCGCTAATATAGGACTAGTAAAGGCCCAGCGCTACAGAGGCTATATCTGTCCGCTAATATAGGACTAGTAAAGGCTCAGCGCTACAGAAGGCTATATCTGTCCGCTAATATAGGACTAGTAAAGGCCCAGCGCTACAGAAGGCTATATCTGTCCGCTAATACAGGACTAGTAAAGGCCCAGCGCTACAGAAGGCTATATCTGTCCAATACAGGACTAGTAAGCCCAGCTACAGAAGGCTATATCTGTCCGCTAATACAGGACTAGTAAAGGCCCAGCGCTACAGAAGGCTATATCTGTCCGCTAATACAGGACTAGTAAAGGCCCAGCGCTACAGAAGGCTATATCTGTCCGCTAATACAGGACTAGTAAAGGCCCAGCGCTACAGAAGGCTATATCTGTCCGCTAATACAGGACTAGTAAAGGCCCAGCGCTACAGAAGGCTATATCTGTCCGCAATACAGGACTAGTAAAGGCCCAGCGCTACAGAAGGCTATATCTGTCGCTAATACAGGACTAGTAAAGGCCCAGCGCTACAGAAGGCTATATCTGTCCGCTAATACAGGACTAGTAAAGGCCCAGCGCTACAGAAGGCTATATCTGTCCGCTAATACAGGACTAGTAAAGGCCCAGCGCACAGAAGGCATATCTGTCCGCTAATATAGGACTAGTAAAGGCGCCAGCGCTACAGAAGGCTATATCTTCAGCTAATATAGGACTAGTAAAGGCCCAGCGCTACAGAAGGCTATATCTGTCCTAAAATAAACGCAATTCTGTCGTAATAGGACTAGTAAAGGCCCAGCGCTACAGAAGGCTATATCTGTCCGCTAATACAGGACTAGTAAAGGCCCAGCGCTACAGAAGGCTATATCATTCGCTAATATAGGACTAGTAAAGGCCCAGCGCTACAGAAGGCTATATCTGTCCGCAATATAGGACTAGTAAAGGCCCAGCGCTACAGAAGGCTATATCTGTCCGCTAATATAGGACTAGTAAAGGCCCAGCCTACAGAAGGCTATATCTGTCCGCTAATATAGGACTAGTAAAGGCCCAGCGCACAGAAGGCTATATCTTCGCTAATATAGACTAGTAAAGGCCCACGCTACAGAAGGCTATATCTGTCCGCTATTATAGGACTAGTAAAGGCCCAGCGC
Source organism: Coregonus clupeaformis (assembly GCF_020615455.1). Classification (NCBI taxonomy): domain Eukaryota; kingdom Metazoa; phylum Chordata; class Actinopteri; order Salmoniformes; family Salmonidae; genus Coregonus; species Coregonus clupeaformis. Next base: position 17,899 of record NW_025537751.1, on the reverse strand, counting down.
TACAGAAGGCTATATCTGTCCGCCAATATAGGACTAGTAAAGGCCCAGCGCTACAGAAGGCTATATCTGTCCGCTAATACAGGACTAGTAAAGGCCCAGCGCTACAGAAGGCTATATCTGTCCGCTAATATAGGACTAGTAAAGGCCCAGCTCTACAGAAGGCTATATCTGTCCGCTAATACAGGACTAGTAAAGGCCTAGCGCTTACAGAAGGCTATATCTGTCCGCAACAGAGGACTAGTAAAGGCCCAGCGCAGGCTATATCTGTCCGCTAATATAGGACTAGTAAAGGCCCAGCGCTACAGAAGGCTATATCTGTCCGCTAATACAGGACTAGTAAAGGCCCAGCGCTACAGAAGGCTATATCTGTCCGCTAATATAGGACTAGTAAAGGCCCAGCGCTACAGAAGGCTATACTGTCTGCTAATATAGGACTAGTAAAGGCCCAGCGCTACAGAAGGCTATATCTGTCCTATACAGGACTAGTAAAGGCCCAGCGCTACAGAAGGCTATATCTGTCCGCTAATAGGACTAGTAAAGGCCCAGCGCTACAGAAGGCTATATCGTCCGCTAATATAGGACTAGTAAAGGCCCAGCGCTACAGAAGGCTATATCTGTCCGCAAGCAGGACTAGTAAGGCCCAGCGCTACAGAAGGCTATATCTGTCCGCTAATACAGGACTAGTAAAGGCCCAGCGCTACAGAAGGCTATATCTGTCCGCTAATATAGGACTAGTAAAGGCCCAGCGCTACAGAAGGCTATATCTGTCCGCTAATACAGGACTAGTAAAGGCCCAGCGCTACAGAAGGCTATATCTGTCCAGCTAATTAGGACTAGTAAGGCCCAGCGCCACAGAAGGCTATATCTGTCCGCAATATAGGACTAGTAAAGGCCCAGCCTACAGAAGGCTATATCTCCGCTAATACAGGACTAGTAAAGGCCCAGCGCTACAGAAGGCTATATCTGTCCGCTAATATAGGACTAGTAAAGGCCCAGCGCTACAGAAGGCTATATCTGTCCGTAATATAGGACTAGTAAAGGCCCAGCGCTACAGAAGGCTATATCTGTCCGCTAATACAGGACTAGTAAAGGCCCAGCGCTACAGAAGGCTATATCTGTCCGCTAATACAGGACTAGTAAAGGCCCAGCGCCACATACAAACTAATCTGTCCGCTAATACAGCTAGTAAGGCCCAGCGCTACAGAAGGCCTCGCTATATAGGACTAGTAGGCTCAGAAGGCATATATCTGTCCGCTAATACAGGACTAGTAAAGGCCCAGCTCACAGAAGGCTATATCTGTCCGCTAATATAGGACTAGTAAAGGCCCAGCGCTACAGAGAGCTGTCCAATATAGGATAGTAAAGCCCACACAGAAGGCTATATCGTCCGCTAATATAGGATATAAAGGCCCAGCGCCAGAAGGCTAATCGCTAATATAGGACCAGTAAGGCACACAGAAGGCCTATCTGTCCAATACAGGACTAGTAAAGCCACGCACAGAAGCTATATCTGTCCGCTAATATAGGACTAGTAAAGGCCCAGCGCTACAGAAGGCTATATCTGTCCGCTAATATAGGAAGGCCCAGCGCTACAGAAGGCTATATCTGTCAGCTAATATAGGACTAGTAAAGGCCCAGCGCTACAGAAGGCTATATCTGTCCGCTAATATAGGACTAGCAGCAACAGGACAGACTCTGTCCGCTAATAGGACTAGTAAGCCCAGCGCTACAGAAGGCTATATCTGTCCGCTAATACAGGACTAGTAAAGGCCCAGCCGCTACAGAAGGCTATATCTGTCCCACTAATATAGGACTAGTAAAGGCTCAGCGCTACAGAAGGCTATATCTGTCGCTAATATAGGACTAGTAAAGGCCCAGCGCACAGAAGGCTATATCTGTCCGCTAATATAGGACTAGTAAGGCCCAGCGCTACAGAAGGCTATATCTGTCCGCTAATATAGGACTAGTAAAGGCCCAGCGCTACAGAAGGCTATATCTGTCCGCTAATATGGGACTAGTAAAGGCCCAGCGCTACAGAAGGCTATATCTGTCCGCTAATATAGGACTAGTAAAGGCCCAGCGCTACAGAAGGCTATATCTGTCCGCTAATATAGGACTAGTAAAGGCCCAGCGCTACAGAAGGCTATATCTGTCCGCTAATATAGGACTAGTAAAGGCCCAGCGCTACAGAAGGCTATATCTGTCCGCTAATATAGGACTAGTAAAGGCCCAGCGCTACAGAAGGCTATATCTGTCCGCTAATACAGGACTAGTAAAGGCCCAGCGCTACAGAAGGCTATATCTGTCCGCTAATATAGGACTAGTAAAGGCCCAGCGCTACAGAAGGCTATATCTGTCCGCTAACACAGGACTAGTAAAGGCCCAGCGCTACAGAAGGCTATATCTGTCCGCTAATACAGGACTAGTAAGGCCCAGCGCTACAGAAGGCTATATCTGTCCGCTAATACAGGACTAGTAAAGGCCCAGCGCTACAGAAGGCTATATCTGTCCGCTAATATAGGACTAGTAAAGGCCCAGCGCTACAGAAGGCTATATCTGTCCGCTAATATAGGACTAGTAAAGGCCCAGCGCTACAGAAGGCTATATCTGTCCGCTAATACAGGACTAGTAAAGGCCCAGCGCTACAGAAGGCTATATCTGTCCGCTAATAAGGACTAGTAAAGGCCCAGCGCTACAGAAGGCTATATCAGTCCGCTAATATAGGACTAGTAAAGGCCCAGCGCTACAGAAGGCTATATCTGTCCGCTAATATAGGACTAGTAAAGGCCCAGCGCTACAGAAGGCTATATCTGTCCGCTAATATAGGACTAGTAAAGGCCCAGCGCTACAGAAGGCTATATCTGTCCGCTAATATAGGACTAGTAAAGGCCCAGCGTACAGAAGGCTATATCTGTCCGCTAATATAGGACTAGTAAAGGCCCAGCGCTACAGAAGGCTATATCTGTCCGCTAATATAGGACTAGTAAAGGCCCAGCGCTACAGAAGGCTATATCTGTCCGCTAATACAGGACTAGTAAAGGCCCAGCGCTACAGAAGGCTTTCTGTCCGCTAATACAGGACTAGTAAAGGCCCAGCGCTACAGAAGGCTATATCTTTCCGCTAATATAGGACTAGTAAAGGCCCAGCGCTACAGAAGGCTATATCTGTCCGCTAATACAGGACTAGTAAAGGCCCAGCGCTACAGAAGGCTATATCTGTCCGCTAATACAGGACTAGTAAAGGCCCAGCGCTACAGAAGGCTATATCTGTCCGCTAATATAGGACTAGTAAAGGCCCAGCGCTACAGAAGGCTATATCTGTCCGCTAATATAGGACTAGTAAAGGCCCAGCGCTACAGAAGGCTATATCTGTCCGCTAATATAGGACTAGTAAAGGCCCAGCGCTACAGAAGGCTATATCTGTCCGCTAATATAGGACTAGTAAAGGCCCAGCGCTACAGAAGGCTATATCTGTCCGCTAATACAGGACTAGTAAAGGCCCAGCGCTACAGAAGGCTATATCTGTCCGCTAATACAGGACTAGTAAAGGCCCAGCGCTACAGAAGGCTATATCTGTCCGCTAATATAGGACTAGTAAAGGCCCAGCGCTACAGAAGGCTATATCTGTCCGCTAATATAGGACTAGTAAAGGCCCAGCGCTACAGAAGGCTATATCTGTCCGCTAATATAGGACTAGTAAAGGCCCAGCGCTACAGAAGGCTATATCTGTCCGCTAATACAGGACTAGTAAAGGCCCAGCGCTACAGAAGGCTATATCTGTCCGCTAATATAGGACTAGTAAAGGCCCAGCGCTACAGAAGGCTATATCTGTCCGCTAATACAGGACTAGTAAAGGCCCAGCGCTACAGAAGGCTATATCAGTCCGCTAATACAGGACTAGTAAAGGCCCAGCGCTACAGAAGGCTATATCTGTCCGCTAATACAGGACTAGTAAAGGCCCAGCGCTACAGAAGGCTATATCTGTCCGCTAATATAGGACTAGTAAAGGCCCAGCGCTACAGAAGGCTATATCTGTCCGCTAATACAGGACTAGTAAAGGCCCAGCGCTACAGAAGGCTATATCTGTCCGCTAATACAGGACTAGTAAAGGCCCAGCGCTACAGAAGGCTATATCATTCCGCTAATACAGGACTAGTAAAGGCCCAGCTACAGAAGGCTATATCTGTCCGCTAATACAGGACTAGTAAAGGCCCAGCGCTACAGAAGGCTATATCTGTCCGCTAATACAGGACTAGTAAAGGCCCAGCCTACAGAAGGCTATATCTGTCCGCTAATACAGGACTAGTAAAGGCCCAGCGCTACAGAAGGCTATATCTGTCAGCTAATATAGGACTAGTAAAGGCCCAGCGCTACAGAAGGCTATATCTGTCCGCTAATACAGGACTAGTAAAGGCCCAGCGCTACAGAAGGCTATATCTGTCCGCTAATACAGGACTAGTAAAGGCCCAGCGCTACAGAAGGCTATATCTGTCCGCTAATATAGGACTAGTAAAGGCCCAGCGCTACAGAAGGCTATATCTGTCCGCTAATATAGGACTAGTAAAGGCCCAGCGCTACAGAAGGCTATATCTGTCCGCTAATACAGGACTAGTAAAGGCCCAGCGCTACAGAAGGCTATATCTGTCCGCTAATACAGGACTAGTAAAGGCCCAGCGCTACAGAAGGCTATATCTGTCCGCTAATACAGGACTAGTAAAGGCCCAGCGCTACAGAAGGCTATATCAGTCCGCTAATACAGGACTAGTAAAGGCCCAGCGCTACAGAAGGCTATACTGTCCGCTAATATAGGACTAGTAAAGGCCCAGCGCTACAGAAGGCTATATCTGTCAGCTAATATAGGACTAGTAAAGGCCCAGCGCTACAGAAGGCTATATCTGTCAGCTAATATAGGACTAGTAAAGGCCCAGCGCTACAGAAGGCTATATCTGTCCGCTAATATAGGACTAGTAAAGGCCCAGCGCTACAGAAGGCTATATCTGTCCGCTAATATAGGACTAGTAAAGGCCCAGCGCTACAGAAGGCTATATCTGTCCGCTAATATAGGACTAGTAAAGGCCCAGCGCTACAGAAGGCTATATCTGTCCGCTAATATAGGACTAGTAAAGGCCCAGCGCTACAGAAGGCTATATCTGTCCGCTAATACAGGACTAGTAAAGGCCCAGCGCTACAGAAGGCTATATCTGTCCGCTAATACAGGACTAGTAAAGGCCCAGCCTACAGAAGGCTATATCTGTCAGCTAATATAGGACTAGTAAAGGCCCAGCGCTACAGAAGGCTATATCTGTCCGCTAATATAGGACTAGTAAAGGCCCAGCGCTACAGAAGGCTATATCTGTCCGCTAATACAGGACTAGTAAAGGCCCAGCGCTACAGAAGGCTATATCTGTCCGCTAATACAGGACTAGTAAAGGCCCAGCGCTACAGAAGGCTATATCTGTCCGCCAATATAGGACTAGTAAAGGCCCAGCGCTACAGAAGGCTATATCTGTCCGCTAATATAGGACTAGTAAAGGCCCAGCGCTACAGAAGGCTATATCTGTCCGCTAATACAGGACTAGTAAAGGCCCAGCGCTACAGAAGGCTATATCTGTCCGCTAATATAGGACTAGTAAAGGCCCAGCGCTACAGAAGGCTATATCATTCAGCTAATACAGGACTAGTAAAGGCCCAGCGCTACAGAAGGCTATATCTGTCAGCTAATATAGGACTAGTAAAGGCCCAGCGCTACAGAAGGCTATATCTGTCCGCTAATATAGGACTAGTAAAGGCCCAGCGCTACAGAAGGCTATATCTGTCCGCTAATACAGGACTAGTAAAGGCCCAGCGCTACCGAAGGCTATATCTTTCTGCTAATACAGGACTAGTAAAGGCCCAGCGCTACAGAAGGCTATATCTGTCCGCTAATACAGGACTAGTAAAGGCCCAGCGCTACAGAAGGCTATATCTGTCCGCTAATACAGGACTAGTAAAGGCCCAGCTTACAGAAGGCTATATCATTCAGCTAATATAGGACTAGTAAAGGCCCAGCGCTACAGAAGGCTATATCTGTCCGCTAATATAGGACTAGTAAAGGCCCAGCGCTACAGAAGGCTATATCTGTCCGCTAATACAGGACTAGTAAAGGCCCAGCGCTACAGAAGGCTATATCTGTCCGCTAATATAGGACTAGTAAAGGCCCAGCGCTACAGAAGGCTATATCTGTCCGCTAATATAGGACTAGTAAAGGCCCAGCGCTACAGAAGGCTATATCTTCCGCTAATATAGGACTAGTAAAGGCCCAGCGCTACAGAAGGCTATATCTGTCAGCTAATATAGGACTAGTAAAGGCCCAGCGCTACAGAAGGCTATATCTGTCGTCGCTAATATAGGACAGTAAAGGCCCAGCGCTACAGAAGGCTATATCTTCAGCTAATATAGGACTAGTAAAGGCCCAGCGCTACAGAAGGCTATATCTGTCCGCTAATATAGGACTAGTAAAGGCCCGCACAGAAGGCTATATCTGTCCGCTAATATAGGACTAGTAAAGGCCCAGCGCTACAGAAGGCTATATCTGTCCGCTAATATAGGACTAGTAAAGGCCCAGCGCTACAGAAGGCTATATCTGTCCGCTAATACAGGACTAGTAAAGGCCCAGCGCTACAGAAGGCTATATCTGTCCGCTAATATAGGACTAGTAAAGCCCAGCGCTACAGAAGGCTATATCTGTCCGCTAATACAGACTAGTAAAGGCCCAGCGCTACAGAAGGCTATATCTGTCCGCTAATATAGGACTAGTAAAGGCCCAGCGCTACAGAAGGCTATATCTGTCCGCTAATATAGGACTAGTAAAGGCCCAGCGCTACAGAAGGCTATATCTGTCAGCTAATATAGGACTAGTAAAGGCCCAGCGCTACAGAAGGCTATATCTGTCCGCTAATACAGGACTAGTAAAGGCCCAGCGCTCAGAAGGCTATATCTGTCGCTAATATAGGACTAGTAAAGGCCCAGCGCTACAGAAGGCTATATCTGTCCGCTAATATAGGACTAGTAAAGGCCCAGCGCTACAGAAGGCTATATCTGTCCGCTAATACAGGACTAGTAAAGGCCCAGCGCTACAGAAGGCTATATCTGTCCGCTAATATAGGACTAGTAAAGGCCCAGCGCTACAGAAGGCTATATCTTCCGCTAATATAGACTAGTAAAGGCCCAGCGCTACAGAAGGCTATATCTGTCAGCTAATATAGGACTAGTAAAGGCCCAGCCTACAGAAGGCTATATCTGTCCGCTAATATAGGACTAGTAAAGGCCCAGGCTACAGAAGGCTATATCTGTCCGCTAATACAGGACTAGTAAAGGCCCAGCGCTACAGAAGGCTATATCTGTCCGCTAATATAGGACTAGTAAAGGCCCAGCGCTACAGAAGGCTATATCTGTCTGCTAATACAGGACTAGTAAAGGCCCAGCGCTACAGAAGGCTATATCTGTCAGCTAATATAGGACTAGTAAAGGCCCAGCGCTACAGAAGGCTATATCTGTCCGCTAATATAGGACTAGTAAAGGCCCAGCGCTACAGAAGGCTATATCTGTCCGCTAATATAGGACTAGTAAAGGCCCAGCGCTACAGAAGGCTATATCTGTCCGCTAATATAGGACTAGTAAAGGCCCAGCGCTACAGAAGGCTATATCTGTCCGCTAATACAGGACTAGTAAAGGCCCAGCGCTACAGAAGGCTATATCATTCAGCTAATACAGGACTAGTAAAGGCCCAGCGCTACAGAAGGCTATATCTGTCCGCTAATATAGGACTAGTAAAGGCCCAGCGCTACAGAAGGCTATATCATTCAGCTAATACAGGACTAGTAAAGGCCCAGCGCTACAGAAGGCTATATCTGTCCGCTAATATAGGACTAGTAAAGGCCCAGCGCTACAGAAGGCTATATCTGTCCGCTAATATAGGACTAGTAAAGGCCCAGCGCTACAGAAGGCTATATCTGTCCGCTAATACAGGACTAGTAAAGGCCCAGCGCTACAGAAGGCTATATCATTCAGCTAATATAGGACTAGTAAAGGCCCAGCGCTACAGAAGGCTATATCTGTCCGCTAATACAGGACTAGTAAAGGCCCAGCGCTACAGAAGGCTATATCTGTCCGCTAATACAGGACTAGTAAAGGCCCAGCGCTACAGAAGGCTATATCTGTCCGCTAATACAGGACTAGTAAAGGCCCAGCGCTACAGAAGGCTATATCATTCCGCTAATATAGGACTAGTAAAGGCCCAGCGCTACAGAAGGCTATATCTGTCCGCTAATATAGGACTAGTAAAGGCCCAGCGCTACAGAAGGCTATATCTGTCCGCTAATATAGGACTAGTAAAGGCCCAGCGCTACAGAAGGCTATATCTGTCCGCTAATATAGGACTAGTAAAGGCCCAGCGCTACAGAAGGCTATATCATTCAGCTAATATAGGACTAGTAAAGGCCCAGCGCTACAGAAGGCTATATCTGTCCGCTAATATAGGACTAGTAAAGGCCCAGCGCTACAGAAGGCTATATCTGTCCGCTAATATAGGACTAGTAAAGGCCCAGCGCTACAGAAGGCTATATCTGTCTGCTAATATAGGACTAGTAAAGGCCCAGCGCTACAGAAGGCTATATCTGTCCGCTAATATAGGACTAGTAAAGGCCCAGCGCTACAGAAGGCTATATCTGTCCGCTAATACAGGACTAGTAAAGGCCCAGCGCTACAGAAGGCTATATCATTCCGCTAATACAGGACTAGTAAAGGCCCAGCGCTACAGAAGGCTATATCTGTCCGCTAATATAGGACTAGTAAAGGCCCAGCGCTACAGAAGGCTATATCTGTCCGCTAATACAGGACTAGTAAAGGCCCAGCGCTACAGAAGGCTATATCTGTCAGCTAATACAGGACTAGTAAAGGCCCAGCGCTACAGAAGGCTATATCTGTCCGCTAATATAGGACTAGTAAAGGCCCAGCGCTACAGAAGGCTATATCTGTCCGCTAATACAGGACTAGTAAAGGCCCAGCGCTACAGAAGGCTATATCTGTCAGCTAATACAGGACTAGTAAAAGGCCCAGCGCTACAGAAGGCTATATCTGTCCGCTAATATAGGACTAGTAAAGGCCCAGCGCTACAGAAGGCTATATCTGTCCGCTAATACAGGACTAGTAAAGGCCCAGCGCTACAGAAGGCTATATCATTCAGCTAATATAGGACTAGTAAAGGCCCAGCGCTACAGAAGGCTATATCTGTCCGCTAATACAGGACTAGTAAAGGCCCAGCGCTACAGAAGGCTATATCTGTCCGCTAATACAGGACTAGTAAAGGCCCAGCGCTACAGAAGGCTATATCTGTCCGCTAATACAGGACTAGTAAAGGCCCAGCGCTACAGAAGGCTATATCTTCAGCTAATATAGGACTAGTAAAGGCCCAGCGCTACAGAAGGCTATATCTGTCCGCTAATATAGGACTAGTAAAGGCCCAGCGCTACAGAAGGCTATATCTGTCCGCTAATATAGGACTAGTAAAGGCCCAGCGCTACAGAAGGCTATATCTGTCCGCTAATACAGGACTAGTAAAGGCCCAGCGCTACAGAAGGCTATATCTGTCCGCTAATATAGGACTAGTAAAGGCCCAGCGCTACAGAAGGCTATATCATTCAGCTAATACAGGACTAGTAAAGGCCCAGCGCTACAGAAGGCTATATCTGTCCGCTAATACAGGACTAGTAAAGGCCCAGCGCTACAGAAGGCTATATCTGTCCGCTAATACAGGACTAGTAAAGGCCCAGCCTACAGAAGGCTATATCTGTCTGCTAATACAGGACTAGTAAAGGCCCAGCGCTACAGAAGGCTATATCTGTCCGCTAATACAGGACTAGTAAAGGCCCAGCGCTACAGAAGGCTATATCTGTCCGCTAATACAGGACTAGTAAAGGCCCAGCGCTACAGAAGGCTATATCTGTCCGCTAATACAGGACTAGTAAAGGCCCAGCGCTACAGAAGGCTATATCTGTCCGCTAATATAGGACTAGTAAAGGCCCAGCGCTACAGAAGGCTATATCTGTCCGCTAATATAGGACTAGTAAAGGCCCAGCGCTACAGAAGGCTATATCTGTCCGCTAATATAGGACTAGTAAAGGCCCAGCGCTACAGAAGGCTATATCTGTCCGGCTAATACAGGACTAGTAAAGGCCCAGCGCTACAGAAGGCTATATCTGTCCGCTAATACAGGACTAGTAAAGGCCCAGCGCTACAGAAGGCTATATCTGTCCGCTAATACAGGACTAGTAAAGGCCCAGCTACAGAAGGCTATATCTGTCCGCTAATATAGGACTAGTAAAGGCCCAGCGCTACAGAAGGCTATATCTGTCCGCTAATATAGGACTAGTAAAGGCCCAGCTACAGAAGGCTATATCTGTCCGCTAATACAGGACTAGTAAAGGCCCAGCGCTACAGAAGGCTATATCTGTCCGCTAATACAGGACTAGTAAAGGCCCAGCGCTACAGAAGGCTATATCTGTCCGCTAATATAGGACTAGTAAAGGCCCAGCGCTACAGAAGGCTATATCTGTCCGCTAATATAGGACTAGTAAAGGCCCAGCGCTACAGAAGGCTATATCTGTCCGCTAATATAGGACTAGTAAAGGCCCAGCGCTACAGAAGGCTATATCTGTCCGCTAATACAGGACTAGTAAAGGCCCAGCGCTACAGAAGGCTATATCTGTCCGTAATATAGGACTAGTAAAGGCCCAGCTACAGAAGGCTATATCTGTCCGTAATACAGGACTAGTAAAGGCCCAGCGCTACAGAAGGCTATATCTGTCAGCTAATATAGGACTAGTAAAGGCCCAGCGCTACAGAAGGCTATATCTGTCCGCTAATACAGGACTAGTAAAGGCCCAGCGCTACAGAAGGCTATATCTGTCCGCTAATACAGGACTAGTAAAGGCCCAGCGCTACAGAAGGCTATATCTGTCCGCTAATATAGGACTAGTAAAGGCCCAGCGCTACAGAAGGCTATATCTGTCAGCTAATACAGGACTAGTAAAGGCCCAGCGCTACAGAAGGCTATATCTGTCCGCTAATACAGGACTAGTAAAGGCCCAGCGCTACAGAAGGCTATATCTGTCCGCTAATACAGGACTAGTAAAGGCCCAGCGCTACAGAAGGCTATATCTGTCCGCTAATATAGGACTAGTAAAGGCCCAGCGCTACAGAAGGCTATATCTGTCAGCTAATACAGGACTAGTAAAGGCCCAGCGCTACAGAAGGCTATATCATTCAGCTAATATAGGACTAGTAAAGGCCCAGCGCTACAGAAGGCTATATCATTCAGCTAATATAGGACTAGTAAAGGCCCAGCGCTACAGAAGGCTATATCTGTCCGCTAATACAGGACTAGTAAAGGCCCAGCGCTACAGAAGGCTATATCTGTCCGCTAATATAGGACTAGTAAAGGCCCAGCGCTACAGAAGGCTATATCTGTCCGCTAATATAGGACTAGTAAAGGCCCAGCGCTACAGAAGGCTATATCTGTCCGCTAATACAGGACTAGTAAAGGCCCAGCGCTACAGAAGGCTATATCATTCAGCTAATATAGGACTAGTAAAGGCCCAGCGCTACAGAAGGCTATATCTGTCCGCTAATATAGGACTAGTAAAGGCCCAGCGCTACAGAAGGCTATATCTGTCCGCTAATATAGGACTAGTAAAGGCCCAGCGCTACAGAAGGCTATATCTGTCCGCTAATATAGGACTAGTAAAGGCCCAGCGCTACAGAAGGCTATATCTGTCCGCTAATATAGGACTAGTAAAGGCCCAGCGCTACAGAAGGCTATATCTGTCCGCTAATATAGGACTAGTAAAGGCCCAGCGCTACAGAAGGCTATATCTGTCCGCTAATATAGGACTAGTAAAGGCCCAGCGCTACAGAAGGCTATATCTGTCCGCTAATATAGGACTAGTAAAGGCCCAGCGCTACAGAAGGCTATATCTGTCCGCTAATATAGGACTAGTAAAGGCCCAGCGCTACAGAAGGCTATATCTGTCCGCTAATACAGGACTAGTAAAGGCCCAGCGCTACAGAAGGCTATATCTGTCCGCTAATATAGGACTAGTAAAGGCCCAGCGCTACAGAAGGCTATATCTGTCCGCTAATACAGGACTAGTAAAGGCCCAGCGCTACAGAAGGCTATATCTGTCCGCTAATATAGGACTAGTAAAGGCCCAGCTACAGAAGGCTATATCTGTCCGCTAATATAGGACTAGTAAAGGCCCAGCGCTACAGAAGGCTATATCTGTCCGCTAATATAGGACTAGTAAAGGCCCAGCGCTACAGAAGGCTATATCTGTCCGCTAATATAGGACTAGTAAAGGCCCAGCGCTACAGAAGGCTATATCTGTCCGCTAATACAGGACTAGTAAAGGCCCAGCGCTACAGAAGGCTATATCTGTCCGCTAATATAGGACTAGTAAAGGCCCAGCGCTACAGAAGGCTATATCTGTCCGCTAATATAGGACTAGTAAAGGCCCAGCGCTACAGAAGGCTATATCTGTCCGCTAATACAGGACTAGTAAAGGCCCAGCGCTACAGAAGGCTATATCTGTCCGCTAATACAGGACTAGTAAAGGCCCAGCGCTACAGAAGGCTATATCTGTCCGCTAATACAGGACTAGTAAAGGCCCAGCGCTACAGAAGGCTATATCTGTCCGCTAATATAGGACTAGTAAAGGCCCAGCGCTACAGAAGGCTATATCTGTCAGCATCAGGACTAGTAAAGGCCCAGCGCTACAGAAGGCTATATCTGTCCGCTAATATAGGACTAGTAAAGGCCCAGCGCTACAGAAGGCTATATCTGTCCGCTAATACAGGACTAGTAAAGGCCCAGCGCTACAGAAGGCTATATCTGTCCGCTAATACAGGACTAGTAAAGGCCCAGCGCTACAGAAGGCTATATCTGTCCGCTAATACAGGACTAGTAAAGGCCCAGCGCTACAGAAGGCTATATCTGTCCGCTAATATAGGACTAGTAAAGGCCCAGCGCTACAGAAGGCTATATCTGTCCGCTAATAAGGACTAGTAAAGGCCCAGCGCTACAGAAGGCTATATCCGTCCGCTAATATAGGACTAGTAAAGGCCCAGCGCTACAGAAGGCTATATCTGTCCGCTAATATAGGACTAGTAAAGGCCCAGCGCTACAGAAGGCTATATCATTCAGCTAAAATAGGACTAGTAAAGGCCCAGCGCTACAGAAGGCTATATCTGTCCGCTAATACAGGACTAGTAAAGGCCCAGCGCTACAGAAGGCTATATCTGTCCGCTAATATAGGACTAGTAAAGGCCCAGCGCTACAGAAGGCTATATCTGTCCGCTAATATAGGACTAGTAAAGGCTGAACACTACAGAAGGCTATATCTGTCCGCTAATATAGGACTAGTAAAGGCCCAGCGCTACAGAAGGCTATATCTGTCCGCTAATATAGGACTAGTAAAGGCCCAGCGCTACAGAAGGCTATATCTGTCTGCTAATACAGGACTAGTAAAGGCCCAGCACTACAGAAGGCTATATCTGTCCGCTAATAAGGACTAGTAAAGGCCCAGCGCTACAGAAGGCTATATCTGTCCGCTAATACAGGACTAGTAAAGGCCCAGCGCTACAGAAGGCTATATCTGTCCGCTAATATAGGACTAGTAAAGGCCCAGCGCTACAGAAGGCTATATCTGTCCGCTAATATAGGACTAGTAAAGGCCCAGCGCTACAGAAGGCTATATCTTTCCGCTAATATAGGACTAGTAAAGGCCCAGCTACAGAAGGCTATATCTGTCCGCTAATATAGGACTAGTAAAGGCCCAGCGCTACAGAAGGCTATATCTGTCCGCTAATATAGGACTAGTAAAGGCCCAGCGCTACAGAAGGCTATATCTGTCCGCTAATATAGGACTAGTAAAGGCCCAGCGCTACAGAAGGCTATATCTGTCCGCTAATACAGGACTAGTAAAGGCCCAGCGCTACAGAAGGCTATATCTGTCCGCTAATATAGGACTAGTAAAGGCCCAGCGCTACAGAAGGCTATATCTGTCCGCTAATACAGGACTAGTAAAGGCCAGGCTACAGAAGGCTATATCTGTCCGCTAATACAGGACTAGTAAAGGCCCAGCGCTACAGAAGGCTATATCTGTCCGCTAATATAGGACTAGTAAAGGCCCAGCGCTACAGAAGGCTATATCTGTCCGCTAATACAGGACTAGTAAAGGCCCAGCGCTACCGAAGGCTATATCATTCAGCTAATACAGGACTAGTAAAGGCCCAGCGCTACAGAAGGCTATATCTGTCCGCTAATACAGGACTAGTAAAGGCCCAGCGCTACAGAAGGCTATATCTGTCCGCTAATACAGGACTAGTAAAGGCCCAGCGCTACAGAAGGCTATATCTGTCCGCTAATACAGGACTAGTAAAGGCCCAGCGCTACAGAAGGCTATATCTGTCCGCTAATATAGGACTAGTAGAAGGCCCAGCGCTACAGAAGGCTATATCTGTCCGCTAATACAGGACTAGTAAGGCCCAGTACAGAAGGCTATATCTGTCCGCTAATACAGGACTAGTAAAGGCCCAGTGCTTCCACAGAAGGCTATATCTGTCCGCTAATATAGGACAGTAAAGGCCCAGCGCTACAGAAGGCTATATCTGTCCGCTAATATAGGACTAGTAAAGGCCCAGCGCTACAGAAGGCTTATATCTGTCCGCTAATATAGGACTAGTAAAGGCTGAACACTACAGAAGGCTATATCTGTCCGCTAATATAGGACTAGTAAAGGCTCAGCGCTACAGAAGGCTATATCTGTCCGCTAATAAGGACTGTAAAGCCCAGCGCTACAGAAGGCTATATCCCTGTCCGCTAATATAGGACTAGTAAAGGCCCAGCGCTACAGAAGGCTATATCTGTCCGCTAATATAGGACTAGTAAAGGCCCAGCGCTACAGAAGGCTATATCCGCTAATATAGGACTAGTAAAGGCCCAGCGTACAGAAGGCTATATCTGTCCGCTAATATAGGACTAGTAAAGGCTGAACACTACAGAAGGCTATATCTGTCCGCTAATATAGGACTAGTAAAGGCCCAGCGCTACAGAAGGCTATATCTGTCCGCTAATACAGGGCTAGTAAAGGCCCAGCGCTACAGAAGGCTATATCTGTCCGCTAATATAGGACTAGTAAAGGCCCAGCGCTACAGAAGGCTATATCTGTCCGCTAATATAGGACTAGTAAAGGCCCAGCGCTACAGAAGGCTATATCTGTCCGCTAATATAGGACTAGTAAAGGCTGAACACTACAGAAGGCTATATCTGTCCGCTAATATAGGACTAGTAAAGGCCCAGCGCTACAGAAGGCTATATCTGTCCGCTAATATAGGACTAGTAAAGGCCCAGCGCTACAGAAGGCTATATCTGTCCGCTAATATAGGACTAGTAAAGGCCCAGCGCTACAGAAGGCTATATCTGTCCGCTAATATAGGACTAGTAAAGGCTGAACACTACAGGAAGGCTATATCTGTCCCGCTAATATAGGACTAGTAAAGGCCCAGCGCTACAGAAGGCTATATCTGTCGCTAATATAGGACTAGTAAAGGCCCAGCGCTACAGAAGGCTATATCTGTCCCTAATATAGGACTAGTAAAGGCCCAGCGCTACAGAAGGCTATATCTGTCCGCTAATATAGGACTAGTAAAGGCTGAACACTACAGAAGGCTATATCTGTCCGCTAATATAGGACTAGTAAAGGCCCAGCGCTACAGAAGGCTATATCTGTCCGCTAATATAGGACTAGTAAAGGCCCAGCGCTACAGAAGGCTATATCTGTCTGCTAATACAGGACTAGTAAAGGCCCAGCACTACAGAAGGCTATATCTGTCCGCTAATACAGGACTAGTAAAGGCCCAGCGCTACAGAAGGCTATATCTGTCCGCTAATACAGGACTAGTAAAGGCCCAGCGCTACAGAAGGCTATATCTGTCCGCTAATATAGGACTAGTAAAGGCCCAGCGCTACAGAAGGCTATATCTGTCCGCTTAATATAGGACTAGTAAAGGCCCAGCGCTCACAGAAGGGCTATATCTGTCCGCTAATATAGGACTAGTAAAGGCCCAGCGCTACAGAAGGCTATATCTGTCCGCTAATATAGGACTAGTAAAGGCCCAGCGCTACAGAAGGCTATATCTGTCCGCTAATACAGGACTAGTAAAGGCCCAGCGCTACAGAAGGCTATATCTCCGTAATATAGGACTAGTAAAGGCCCAGCGCTACAGAAGGCTATATCTGTCCGCTAATACAGGACTAGTAAAGGCCCAGCGCTACAGAAGGCTATATCTGTCCGCTAATACAGGACTAGTAAAGGCCCAGCGCTACAGAAGGCTATATCTGTCCGCTAATATGGGATAGTAAAGGCCCAGCGCTACAGAAGGCTATATCTGTCCGCTAATACAGGACTAGTAAAGGCTCAGCGCTACAGAAGGCTATATCTTTCCGCTAATACAGGGGACTAGTAAAGGCCCAGCGCTACAGAAGGCTATATCTGTCCGCTAATACAGGACTAGTAAAGGCCCAGCGCTACCGAAGGCTATATCTGTCACTAATACAGGACTAGTAAAGGCCCAGCGCTACAGAAGGCTATATCTGTCCGCTAATACAGGACTAGTAAGGCCCAGCGCTACAGAAGCTATATCTGTCCGCTAATACAGGACTAGTAAAGGCCCAGCGCTACAGAAGGCTATATCTGTCCGCTAATACAGGACTAGTAGAAGGCCCAGCGCTACAGAAGGCTATATCTGTCCGCTAATATAGGACTAGTAAAGGCCCAAGCGCTACAGAAGGCTATATCTGTCCGCTAATATAGGACTAGTAAAGGCCCAGCGCTACAGAAGGCTATATCTGTCCGCTAATATAGGACTAGTAAAGGCTCAGCGCTACAGAAGGCTATATCTGTCCGCTAATATAGGACTAGTAAAGGCCCAGCGCTACAGAAGGCTATATCTGTCCGCTAATATAGGACTAGTAAAGGCCCAGCGCTACAGAAGGCTATATCTGTCCGCTAATATAGGACTAGTAAAGGCCCAGCGCGCTACAGAAGGCTATATCTGTCCGCTAATATAGGACTAGTAAAGGCCCAGCGCTACAGAAGGCTATATCTGTCCGCTAATATAGGACTAGTAAAGGCCCAGCGCTACAGAAGGCTATATCTGTCCGCTAATATAGGACTAGTAAAGGCCCAGCGCTACAGAAGGCTATATCTGTCCGCAATATAGGACTCGTAAAGGCACACGCTACAGAAGGCTATATCTGTCCGCTAATATAGGACTAGTAAAGGCCCAGCGCTACAGAAGGCTATATCTGTCCGGCCGCTAATATAGGGCTAGTAAAGGCCCAGCGCTACAGAAGGCTATATCTGTCCGCTAATATAGGACTAGTAAAGGCCCAGCTACAGAAGGCTATATCTGTCCGCTAATATAGGACTAGTAAAGGCCCAGCGCTACAGAAGGCTATATCTGTCCGTTAATATAGGACTAGTAAAGGCAGCGCTACAGAAGGCTATATCTGTCCGCTAATATAGGACTAGTAAAGGCCCAGCGCTACAGAAGGCTATATCTGTCCACTAATATAGGACTAGTAAAGGCCCAAGCGCTACAGAAGGCTATATCTGTCCGCTAATATAGGACTAGTAAAGGCCCAGCGCTACAGAAGGCTATATCTGTCCGCCTTAATATAGGACTATGGTAAGGCCCAGCGCTACAGAAGGCTATATCTAGTCCGCTTCAATATAGGACTAGTAAAGGCCCAGCGCTACAGAAGGCTGGTATCTGTCCGTAATACAGGACTAGTAAAGGTCCAG